>NC_029774.3:129699194-129699960 GCF_000817695.3 Arachis duranensis
AGTCCTCTTAATTAAGTTATATACAACTTGTCATCTCAATTAATTTTATTTTTATATTTTTATAATATTTAATAAATAAAAATAAATTAATAAATATATTAATGTCTATTGATATACTAATATAAAATAAAATAATTAGATTCTAAAACATTTTGTGATGAACTTAGGGTTTTACAGTAAAAATCATTAAATAAGTATCTAAAAAAATTAATGATAAATTTATAAAAAAATGAGAATAAAGTATTAAGTATGTCTAGAAGAATTTAGGTCTTGAAAGAGTTAAAGAATTAAGTGTGTTTCATCATTTTTATCAATCTTTTATAAATTTAGTGATGCAAAGATTTATAGATTTTTGAAAAATTATACCGCTGAACACATTTCGCCATTTTTTTGTCATATTCAATTAGTAATTTATAAATTCGCTAATATAATTTTTCAGAGACTCATTTTTCTTTTCCAAACACCTATATGTCAATGTAAAATTTTCTCAAATACGTATCTAATACTTTTTTTCTTAAAAATATATTACAAACATTTTTAAGAACTTGTTATTCCACTTTTTAATAGTGTCAAACATATTTTTAATCTTTTTCCTTTATTTATTTATTTATTTATTACTTTTACACTTCTCAAAATGAAAAATAAAATATGCTTTTTGTCGGATGAAAGTAGAAAATTAATAACCTATCATAAAGGTTAGAAATTCTTCTTAAAACTGCTTAATCTTAACTATTTTTTAATTAGGTAAATTTTATGATGTTTATAA
>NC_029774.3:129700325-129705163 GCF_000817695.3 Arachis duranensis
TTTATACTTAATGTCTTATCTTCTTATAACTAAAGGTAACATAAGTGATTAACAACAAATAAACACCACATGTTTAAAACCTCTTTCCGTTTTGGGTTAGAGAAAATATCTGGAGGGAAGAGGAGTACAGTTGCGGGGTTTAATTTTTGGCGCTTTTATTTTTAATATGATTATTAGATGAATGTAATACAGTAAAATAAACGTTACAACGTGTTATGCATAGATATAAAAAGAGTAACGATTTTTATTGAAATTGGTATTAACATTTTAAAGAAATCGTAAATGACGCTTTTAGGAAGAGAGAGAAAATAAAAAAGAAAAACAAGAATCGATCTTTGATCAATAGCTAAAATTTATTGAAAAAATAGCATTATCAATTTTATTTATTAAATATTTCAAATAAATCATGGCTCTTATTTTTTTAAAAAGAATTTTATTATTTTTTATAAATCGATAGTCTTACTTTATATAATCTTTTTGTCGTTTACTCAAATCGTCACTTACAATTTATTCTAAATCTATCCAATTTCATATCGATGCATTATACCAAATTTGTATCATATCTCCATATTATGTGAAAAGTTTGACTATAATAAAAAAAAATAGCCTATTTTTGGATGCAATTATTCAATGCAACTGACAATTTCTTAGAAGCTCCATAGTCCATACCATCTTCCTGCACTTGTTTCAGTTCTTGATGGCATGGAACTTCCATCAGCTGAGTCAGCTACATTATGGACACCTCAATGGGTCTTCATGGATTATATTGGGAGATTTTACTGTTCAAGATCCAGCCATGTTGTTTCTTTTTTCGTTTTTACCGTCATTATTACTTTGAGGAAAAATTAAAGATATGACTAGTGTTAGGGAGCTAATGACCTAAGTGTATAATAGACTAAATTTTTGGTCCATGAATAAAATGAACATCATCCACACTATTCAGAATAACCATCTGAATACCAGGGATAATAAACATCTCATCCTAAAAATTTAAATTAATTTTGGAGTTCACCAAGGATCGAACCCTTGACCTTTCGGATCTAGAACTCTAATACCACGTCATGAACCCACTCATCCCAAAAGTATAATAGGACAATGTAACACTAATGGTCATATCTCTAATACTTCCTAAACCTCCATTATACACATTGTACACTTAGATCATTGACTCCCTATACTTTTTCTAAAGACATTATGTGATGTGTAAACTGTAGAGTAAACAATATTGATCACGGTATCTATACACAGTACCATTTTACCTAACACTACTTAATGTTTTTCTAGTTATATGTATATTTAAATTTCTTTTAATGGGTTAGTGTTCTTTATTATTATTAGAGAAATTAATTTAATTCTTAATTTTTTATATAATTAAAAAATATTTTTTTCTTTAAAAAAATATTAGATTTACTATGAAAATCGATCATATTATTTGTAATTAAAATAACTTACTTTATTTTTATTTATCTATTTATTTGAGTAATATTTTTTAAAATTAATAATAAATTATTACTCAAATAAATAAATGATAATTAATTTAAAAATATATAATGACTAATAATTATTATTTTTTGAACAAATAATACACTATGAAAAAAATGCTAAGTATCATCGAATTTATCGGCGAATTTATTATTGAAATTCGCCGGTAATTCTTTTACTGTTAGATTTACGACAGAATGCATTTGAGGTATAAACGGCGTTGGAAGATATTTATCAGCGAATTATTTTGTTTGACGCCAATTACTAGCGGATTTTGCAAATCAATCAACACGATGAAAATAAGCAATTTATGGTAATCGGTGAATTTTTTCGACGGTAATTTTGGCGTCATATTATGTTTTGTGATGTCTATTTATCGTCAAATTTTTTTGCCGATAAATCCGACTGTAAGCAATTTTTTTTCGCAATTAGTGCACAATTAGCAGTTAAATTCATTTTTTTTACAAAATTAGTGCGTAAAATCCCTAAACCCTACGGACCTCGGTAATCTTAGTTGTCGTCGTCTTTCCCCTGCTGAGGCGGTGGTCTAGGTGATGATGTCGGTGCCCTACTAGCAGCGCCGCTGCCTCTAGTGTGCATCTGCTCATTGTACACCGCCATCTGCTCTCGCAAACGCTCTAGATTGTGGATAAAAGACATTCAAATACACGCCGACATGCCATCAGGCCAAATCGTCATCTGTATGACAGGTAGTAGTGGAAGGACATCTAGTTGGGACGTATTAGAGAATTTCGGCGCCACGGTCTCTGTTGCTGGAGTTGGAGGGGCATAGCAGAAGGAGCCACGTAGTTGGGATTCGGGACCATGATGAACTGCTGGTCTGGTGGATCCACCTGTGACGTCACAGGGGTCGACGGGGTAATCGATGTAGAGGGAGATGATTGAGAAGTTTCTGGGGTACTGGTAGAAACCTTTCCTCTACCACGACCACGAGACTAACTCATGACACCTCTGCTACCTGTCGTCATGTCTCCAAAGAGAATACCAATTAACACTAATCAACACAAATTCTTCAATATTTATACTATTTAAAAAAAATTTGACATAACCTTCCCTAAAATTGGATATATATCCACCATCCCACAAATCAAACCAACTTCAATCCACAACATCAGTTAAAACTCAGTTAAATTCACTAAATCTAAAAATATTAATACACATACAAAAGATAATAAGTCATGGTGAATTTGTGTAAACGTAAAGTTTTAAAGTATGATATGTAGTAATTAAAAGTAAATTCACAAACAAACCAATGTGACATTATATCACTGCATACACACAAAAAATTCAATTATTACAATATGCATATTATCGAACACTTGATATTCAAAAGCATCAAACATATCAAATAACACAACCAAGCATTCTTTCAACTCTAATTAACAAGAAGTCAACATTAACAATATACTAGTTACAGTAATTTACAACATTTTCAGCAAAATATCCAAACAAATAATTTTAATTGATCACTTCATTCACAATTTCAAACACTTTTCAATAACTTAAAATCTAATACTTTATATCTAATATATCTTAACAACCTAAATTCTCTAAAATTAAAAATTAAATCTAACTCAAACATAATACTAATTAATAACTAAAACATATAATAATACTAAAGATAACTAAAACAAAGAGTGAAATTAATATTAAAATGAAGAAGAACCTAGAATGCAGGAGTAGAGAAGAGAACAAAAAAGGGAGCCGCGACAGCAATAACGGTAGCAGCAACAATAGCAGTAAAGACGATAACAGTGACAGCAGTGACGACAGGAGAATGTTGGAAGGTCGGTGTTGTTGGTGGCAGCTGGCAGAGGTGGATTGCACGGCGAAAGAGAGAGAGAGGGGGGCCGCACGGAACAGATGTCGAAAGAGAGGGTGAGTGAGAGTGTGGGCTGCAGAGGGTGAGGCATAGGGAGGAGGCGTTGAAAGTGGGCTGCTAGCGGTGGCAGGACTGACAGAGCAGCGGGGAGAGAGTTAGAGAGAGAGAAAGAGTGGGAGAATAGAGGGAAGAGAGAGAGGAGGGGGATTCGAAATAAAGGGAAAAGGGTTCGCGCATTAAATATTAGGGCTCGTTATCGTTAAATTTATTGGTGAATAAATTCGACAGTAATGTTTTGCGGGTGACCAAAATACTGCACTACACTAAATTGAATTATCGTCGGATCTATCTAACGGCAACAAATTCGTGCCAAATTTTCTATTTTTCTTCCAATTATTACTAGTCCGACGGTAAATGTTTGATACGATAAAATAATTTTAATTTTTATTCTGTTAAACTGAAGGTAACACACAATGTTAAATCAGACAACAAATTTAATGATACTCAACGATATTTTTGTAGTGATGACTATATAGTATACTAGATATTTATTTTATATTATAAATGAATAGTAAATTTAGAGAGCTAGTGTAGTAAAGTAGCCTTATAATAGCATTAGAGTAAGTGAGTTATGAGTATAATATAACGCTAGATAGCCACCTTCACTATTCATTCCCCTTCGTCGTCGTTGTAGTAGAAAATTAGTAAATCAAATCAAATAAGTTCAATTTACTATTTTTTATTTGTGTTTGTTAATATATCGAATCATGCTAATTCAATTTACTTAAATTTATTTGATCGATTTGATTTATGTGTATATATTTAAATTAAATTTGCCTTATTCATTTTACATAGATTTGTTTAAAATAAATGTATAACCAATTTCTACAATACATTTATATAATATTAACCTCTAATTAATTTATTAATGTAAATTATCCTCGCAACATATATAAATACTTTTATTGTAGTTAGTATAATATTTTAAAATTAATTTATGTAACTTAACTTATATCAACTAATATCATAGTATTCATATGAAGTTGATTATTTTAAAAATTAACAATCTAATTCATACCATCAATTTTGAATAATAAAATGAGGGCATGTCCTAATACATTTTGGAAAAAGTAAAAAATTGTAATATTAACAAAAAAATAAATTATTATTAAAAATAAAAAATTAAAACATTATAAAATTTAAATTTTAAAATATAAATCTTAAATTAAAAATGAAAATTTATTTAATATTTTTGCTTAATAAAGATCTTTAAAATGAATTCAAATTTTATCCCTTAAATAGTTGAGTAGAAATGGGATATATATAAGGTTAGAAGTGAGCCAAGTCAGTTTATAAGTAAGCTCGAGTTTGATTCGTTAAATTGAGCTAAATTAATGATTTAGTGAACCAAGCTTGAATTTGAAATTGAGCTCATAAATTAAATGAGTCGAGTTTGAACTTGAATAAGTTCAGTTCATTAGCTTATGAGTTGGTTCGATTATATAATTATATA
>NC_029774.3:129705172-129705528 GCF_000817695.3 Arachis duranensis
TAAAAAATTATAATTTATTGATAAATAAATAATATATGAAATTGATTTTTTAAAATATTTTTAAAAATATATAAATTATAATTTATTGATCTAGAAATTTTAGATTATATTCTTATTATTTGAGTAGGTTTATGAATTTTTGGTGAGTTGAATTTTAATTTAAAAAATTAGACTCAATTGTTAATAAATTGAGTCGTAAATCAAACTCAATTTTTATGAGTTAAGTTTGAGTTTGGTTCATTTCAGCTAAGTTCTACCTTACTTATTTAGATGAAAAGAAAGAATTAAAAAAAAATCCTTGAAAGAAAATAGGAAAATGCAAAATATGGATGAAGTTGAAAGGGTCAAATTGAAAG
>NC_029774.3:129705606-129707165 GCF_000817695.3 Arachis duranensis
TTAAGAATATGATAATTAATTAATTATTGATTTGATAAGGTCAATTCAAAAGAAGGGGCATCACAAATCACCATCATCACTTCACCTTTCTTTCTTCCAACAAAGCAAGGCATCGTCCTCTCACTCAACAAAAGAATATGCCACGCTTTCACACGTGTCTCAACAACGTCCTCCACCTGTCCCTTCTCCCCTCTCGCCACGTGTCCCACCGGTTCTCTTCTCATGAGTGATGAGTGACGAACACACACAAACAAAACTTCCTCTCTTCTTCTCCGTCTTCTTCCTCCTCCTCCTCCTCCTTCTTCTTCATCGCTTTCCTTCTGCATTTGCAGCTCCACGTCAATGGCGTCTTCACTGAGGACAAAGAGTTTTGTGTTCGGAGAAGGAGGACCTCAGATTGATGCTGTATCTCACTGGTGGAACGACGTTGATGAATCGGATGAATGGCAAAGAGGCATTTACTATGCTCTCTGTGCCGCTTACGCCACCGTTTCCATTGTTGCCATCGTACGTCATTTTCTTTCATTTTCCCGGGAAAATAAAAAATAGAAGCTCTACCTCTCTCCTCAACTGATGACTGTTCACAACAGGAAATTGAATGGAATTTTTCAAGGATCTGCATTGGTGTTTTGCAATCGTTTTCAATCCCTTTTTAGGCTTCAAATTGTAGCTATTGTTAATTTTCTTTTGAATCTCGATGTTCAAACACTAATATTTCTCTCTTAGCATAACTGTTTTTTGCAAACCCTATGAACCTATTTAGCTGTGGAAAAATTGTTCGTTCTTGTAGATTATATTTAATTTTTTAGTTTAAGACGAGGATTGTATCAAAAGGATTCAATGATCATTGGTTTGATTTATGGTAATGTTAGGTGCAACTGGTGCGCATTCAAATGAGAGTACCTGAATATGGATGGACAACACAGAAGGTTTTCCACTTAATGAATTTTATTGTCAATGGATGTAAGAATTGTGAATTTCTTTTGTTAAGAGAGCTATATTAGCGTTGTATTCATATTTTATGTTTGCTGATTAATGAACCTTTGTTACATTTGCAGTGAGGGCTGTTATATTTGGTTCATACGAAACTATTTTTGCAATTAAGCCCAAGGTAATTTCATTTTCAGAATTAGAAATACTGACATTTGTGCATTAATTCCCTTTCACTTCCTGGTTTGGTAAGTTAGAGAAAATAGCACGTATAGTGGTTTTTGCAAAGAATGAATTTGGCAAGTGAAAAATTGGGAAATGTGTTACGGAATTAATTGGATCAATTTAGGACTTGTTTTCTTTAAATGGGAGAAAAATATGTTAGTACAATTGATGACTCTTAGAGGGTGTGTGTATGATCATTGATAAGATCCCTCGTGACAGGTACATAGACACTGAAACAAGATAGAAAAGTTATTTCTCTAGCCTTGACTTATTGTTCCCAGTTTCTGGATGGACAAAGAATTCAGTAGATTTTGTCTCACAGAGACATCTTACTTCTTTGTGTGTCTCTGATACTTCAAAAGTTTGTGACTTTGTATCTCCTATTTTTTATGTATTTCTGTCCC
>NC_029774.3:129707230-129708192 GCF_000817695.3 Arachis duranensis
TTTATTATGAGAGATTATATTTTCTACTGTAATTTATGACAAGGAAAAAGAAAAAGTAGTTCAAGTAACTGCACAGATACAATATAATATCAGAAATTTTATTGTATCCTTTGTTTTTTTTTCATTTTGTTTCTGCCTACCTTGTTTCCTCTCTGTTCTGACCTTTTATCATATTGTTATTATCGTAGTCACTGGAGAGGGTGCTAATGGAGATTCCTAGTCTTCTGTTTTTCTCTACTTATACGTTGCTTGTCCTGTTCTGGGCTGAGATATACCACCAGGTATAATTACTTACTTCTGGAAGTACTAAATAACTAAAATAACAGTCATTTTATTAATTCTCTGTATATTATATTCTGTTCATGATACCCAAATGTATTTTAGGCAAGAAGTGAACCAGCGCAAAAACTTAGGCCTGCTTATTTTGTTATCAATGGGTTTATTTACTTCATACAGGCAAGCACTGAATTTATAGCCTTGTCCTTCAACTTTAGTCCTGAAAAACAGAAAGTGTTCTTAAATTTAGTTCAAAGAGATTGAGAGTGCTTTTATCTTCTGACCTGATAATTATAGATCTGCTTTTGGATTTTCATGAGCGTAAGCAGCGCTGACACTGGCGCAGAGATTGCTAAACTCTTCCTTGCAGGTTATTTACTTCTAAGTTCTATCAACTTTGTTTTGGTTGATGTTCTATTTAGCATGCAAAACTGGGGGGTGGGGGGAATGTTTTTGATATGTTAAAACATCTATACGGCTTGGAGTATAAGTGCCTAGAAACATCTTATGCGTAGTTGTTTAGAATTGTGAATTTCATTCTAATGCTGTGTTGCAGTTGTTTCATTTTGCGCTGCTCTTGGATTCTTGTTGTATGGTGGAAGGTAAGCTTTTCTCTTTGCAATAGCACCATTCTTCTTATGTCATTCAACACTAAGCTGCTTGCAATGGTTTATGTTGTTTTTCCT
>NC_029774.3:129708227-129709081 GCF_000817695.3 Arachis duranensis
TGAGGCGCTTCCCAATTGAATCCAGAGGTCGTCAAAAGAAGCTTTACGAGGTTCGTATCTAAACTTTGAGTTCCTCTAAGCTATTCAACCTTAGAAGAAAAATATACACTTGCAATATCAAATACAGCCATGCAGCAAGTCTCACTGGGGGAAATTTCAGCAAACTCTGGTAAAAGTTTTCGGTGCCTAACTTCTCGCTTTTGCAGGTTGGCTCAGTGACAACTATTTGCTGTACATGTTTCTTGATAAGATGTACTATGGTTAGTTCCTTTCATTTTAAAAGCTATACTATGCGCTCTGTTCTCTTTAATCAATCACCGTTGGTTTTTTGTTACATCATTGGATCAATATATCTAGATGTGAGCTTGGACAAATGTTTTTGGATACTGATGATGCATTGTTCTGATGATGTTCAAAAACTGACACCCCGACAAATAAATGGAAATGATGCAAGTATATTGTTGAATGATTTTTGGTTTTACAACATGGTCTTAGTTGTCACCTTCATTGTAGCTTGCAGTATCTGCATTTGACGAGGAAGCAGATCTGGATGTGTTGGATCATCCCATTCTTAACCTCATCTATTATTTGGTAGGTTTCAACATGATCTTAGCTTAGATTATCTTTCTTATAGAGGGGATCGAATCTTATTACATCATGTGACAAATTAAAAAGGCTTTCTGAACCTTCCATGTAGTAATGTAGTACTTTCTAATGGTTATCCATTTTTTGTTGATTAATGTGCGTGCAGTTGGTGGAGATTGTTCCATCAGGGTTGGTGCTTTTCATACTGCGGAAGCTGCCCCCAAGAAGAGTTTCTGATCAGTATCATCCAATCAGATGAGACTTTAAGC
>NC_029774.3:129709107-129711922 GCF_000817695.3 Arachis duranensis
GTAGATCTTTTCTCTTGTGTTTCAGATCGTCCATAAAAGTAATAGAACTGTTATGTATATTCCTAATTTGATTTTATTGAATTAACACCAATTATTCTCTAATCTGTTTCAGTTCAGACCATTTTTCTAAAAGGAAAATATATACATAAAATTGGAACTTTTTCAATGAAAAAATTCACCTATGTTTACCCTAAACAAACACAATTTGTAAGGAAAAATATAGCCACGAGAGAGGAAAAGCAAAATTTGAATGACACGTCTGCTAACAATTGTTTTCTGTTTATAGATAAACCAAACAAATAAGCTTCGAACAGAGAAAAGGTCTTGACTAAAATTTCGATTCCAGCATTTATAGCATAGCTGACAGATACAAATAGCCCCTATTGACCGAGATTATGGCCAATTTTGATAAAAGAAAAGAAAATAATATCCGAAAATTATAGTGAAAGACTGCAAGCTGAACCCAATTATTTTTCTTAGATTTCAATTCTGTTATTGTAGGAATTTATAAGTTCACTATTACAATTTTTAGAAATTATTGGATAATTTTTTTCCAAGGGTCTATTGAAAATTTATAAATTCATTTAAAGGTAATTCTATCGCATTGTTATAAGACCGGTTATGCTTTATTGTATGGAGTGTTGGGGGGCCAAAGGGGGAGCATGAACATAAGCTAAGTGTGGCAGAGATGAAGATGTTGAGATGTATGAGTGGTCATACGCGATTAGATAAAATAAGGAACGAAGATATAAGAGAGAGAGTTGGAGTAGCACCCATTGTGAAAAAGATAGTTGAATCGCGTTTCAGGTGGTTTGGACATATGAGAAGAAAACCGACAGAATACCTAGTTAGGAGGGTGGATGAGATGGAAGATGGTCAAGGGGTGAAAGACAGAGGAAGACCTAAAAAGACCATCCATGAGGTGGTCAAACGAGATTTACATGTAAACGGTTTTTTTGTAGACATAATACATGACAGAACACAATGACGTCGTTTGATTCATATAGCCGATCCCACCTAGTGAGACAAGGCTTTGTTGTTGTTGTATTATTATTATTATTATTATTATTATTATTATTATTATTATTAAAGTAAAAGTAGAAATTTGTTGTGTTTGGATGTTGAAACGGGATTTTCATATATAAATGTACCTTTTTATTGAAACAAAAATAATTAAGTTTTTTGAACATGATAGATACAGAAGTAATTAAAAAAAATGAACTAAGGCCTTACTTTGGCAGTAAATTCTTTATTAGGGAGCTGCTCATCTACATAACCAATAATAAAATAATTTCTTTTATTAATTTATATTCTTACTAATTAAAAAGTTAATAGCATTAATAGTTTAAAATAATATTCAATTTTTTAATATAAATTCCTTTTAATAAGTTACAAATATTTAATATATTTTAAATATTTAACTATATAATATAATATAATAGTTTAAACTCAAGAAATTTGTTTATGAACATGTATTAAGCCAACAAGATCAAGATCAGCAATGAAGTATAATTTTTAAACTACCTTTGTGTTTGTATAAGTCCCCGCCCAACTATAATTAGGATTTCCTTGCGTATAAAAAGTAAAAACCACCATATATAAAAGTCAAACCATATCTAAATTACAGTATATGACCTGTGACAACTATCAAACCTGAATGTATTCTAGCTTTTACAATCTATTTTGAATTCAGCCATGGGTCCAACAAGGATTTTGATACAGAACACGACAGCCAAGGACCCAAGCAGAGTTCTGATTAGAACTATATACAGCAAGAGATGTTAGAGCTGTTCCAATGCCAAATAAAACCAACTGGCCATGTATGTATTTACACTGGGAAGTGCAGTAGTAGTAGTAACCACTGCAGAGGATCAATCATATGCTATAGGCAAGTTCTCATCGTCCAAAAGCATATCAATATCAATCAAATCCGCCACCCCATCAACAGTGTCTTCCGAATTGGTATATTCCTGCTAGATAGTAAAAGAACCTATGATTAAGCTAGATATTCAGAGTTTCGTGTCATTAATCCATATATTAGAAAATATAATACCTTGGTTTGACGAAAGTCCTCTACTACATTCAGCACCCGCCGGTATTGAGCACGTGCCTCCGGGTACTGGACCATGGATTTCACCCTTGAAAGGGCTTTTTGGAACCTTTCTTCACTTTGCTTCCTTCCTTCTTTGAGAACATCATAGTCATCCTCTTGTGAAGGATTGCTTGGTGGGTTGGGGACCATGTTAAGGGTATCTGGTCGGAATCCACGTAAGCCTCTGCCCTTACGTCTCCAGCGTAATATGACCTTCTCAAGGATTCCAACAGACCAGATTAATTTGTATTGCTTCCTTACCTGGTGACCTCTTACGTGGGCCTTAACAACATGGAATTCAAGTCAGTGACAGGATGTCTCAAATGTACAGAGGCACAAAATAAAAAAGAAAAAAGAAAAAATCAACTTGTGAACAATCCAGAAAGGACACCCGGGAAAGAAATAACGCATAAAATGACTGGAAGGATGCGACTAATACAAATCTTTTTCAAATCCCTGAATTTTCCTTACAGGATAGAGGTTGGAAACAATATAAATGCCGATGTTAGAAGTAATCCCCATGAAAAGATGTGTAGCAGTATTTTTAACAGGCAAAAGAAATAGTATTCCCAAGTGAGTTCTCATCAAATGAACTCCATTGAAAATTATAAAGGTTGCACTTCCAATATCCCAAATAACAGAAAGAGAAATAGGATAGTTCGAATTGAATCCAACACCTAAATGCACCCAAAAAAAAAAAAAAGAAAAAAAAACCAACAACTA
>NC_029774.3:129711930-129718337 GCF_000817695.3 Arachis duranensis
CAACATCTAGAATATCCAGTGTACTCAAGAGAATATATGAAAAGACAAATCAAGAATGAGAGCAGAACAATTAACCTGGATTTTGACAACTCTTTGGCGAATGATCAGGAATTCTTTTCTCTTCTTCCAACCACGAAATTTTTTCTGAATTTGTATTGCAGCAGCATTCACTAAACCCTCTCCTTGTCCAGATTTGCAAGCCCTAGAAGCTATAAAGGAAAGAACCTGTTGATCTGACAATCCAAACTCATCATCGTCTTCACACTGAGCTAACTGCTTCCTCTGAAATGACTGCATCCTAAATACTTGATGTATGCGATCGGCGGCTTGTGTAGCATTACGGACAGCAGAAAGAGAATCCTTAAGGCAGAGAGTATCCGATACATCACCATAAAGTAGAGGTGTTGCACTTCGCTCCGAAGCTGTCTGCACTGCTTTCCCACCTAAAGTTTTATTCCTACCATCTTCACTTGGATCATCCATTGTAAGTGACGCAAGGTGGCTAGTTAATAATGACTCTCCAAGAAAACCAGAGATTCCTTTATGTCCATTGCTAGAAGCAAGATCAGCAGCTGTTCTACCAGAAGGAAATGCTGGACTTGGATCTGTCAATGCTCCAGCTGCTGCACCCATGGAGACAAGGACAGCAACTGTTCGCTCTCTGAGCACCGGACAAAAAATTACATAAAGATGTGTTATGCTGAATGAACATATATTTTGCAATACTTTTGAGAAGTACTACTATGGAGTTTTTACTAATACTGACAGCATAACAGTATATAGAGATTAGAAAGATCAATTGACCACAGCAGTTGCAGTAAAAAAAAAAAAAAACGTGAATGAACTTGTGATGTTTAGCATAAAAGATGTTTAAATATGAAGGGGAAAATTATGGCCAATCAAGCAGTTTCCAGAACTCTATCAAAAAGGAATAATCAAGGTATTAAAAGAAACGTTTACGCAAAGTAGTAGTTGCAACATATGCACAATCAACTCAAATCAACAAAGAAAACAATGTTGATCCCTTACCTGCCACAGGATGCAGCCCAATGTAAAGCTGTCCATCCATTCACATCACGGAAGTTGATATTAACCCCAGCAGTTATAACTGGAGTTATTGCCCAATCATAACCAAGAGCAGCAACTAAATGTAACACACCCTGACCATCCTTGTCTAATACATTTGGCCCTTTACCACCTTCAGTTACCTTGTGAAGAAGCCATGAGTAGAGCTTCTCTTTAATCTTCCTGTGAAACACATGCTCCTCCAATTTGTGTTGTGATACACTCAACCCTGCAGTTGCCTCTTCCTTATGTGAATATTCCTCTTCCTCTTTAAGTGAGATGAGCTTAAAAATTAAGTTTCTTGTCTCCATATAACCCTCAAAATCTTGATTAGTAGATAGCACTGATTTCGAAGAAAGTAACTCATCAAGTCGCAAATGAAGCATCATTTCAGTTGAACTGTAGAAAAAATCTGCAAAATCTACATTCCTAGCAAATCCCTCTCTGAACTCAAATTCCCTCACTTCATGTTACATAGAAAGGAACCCGTCCAACCTTATGAGGTGGAGCCTGGCAACACAGAATTCCATTAGTTAAAACCTCAGCAGGGACCTCCACTTCCCCAAACATACAGGACCAGTGACAGGCTTCCACCTCCAGTTGACTCTTCAAAAATGCTCCAATAATCAACACCTGTGTGATAACAAATAGGATAGGATGTAATCAAACTACAGGTGCCTTATTTACACTTATATTTAAGCAAAGAACAAGGAAAAGGAGTAAATATAACCAGTAGTTTCTTGGCAGGAAAGAGTAAAACCATTCTTCACATATAATAAAGTACTATAGCAGACAGCAAATTAACATATACATCATAGAATACAAGAAAGGAGTAACAGAGGAGGAGATATGGCACGGAAAACATCCAAAAACAAAAGCACGTAAGACAGGGTCAGTTGATATCACATGCAAATAAAAAATGTGTTGGAAAAAAATTCAAAAAAAGATTTTTAAAAAATCAATCAAATCTTCATTTATCATATTTTTAGCACAGAACACACAAGAAATATATTAGAGCCAACAATAATTGGCTAAAAAAGTAGTTATATATCTCTGACTAAATCTCAAATCAATGTCACCTTTGTGGTCTCTTTCTTATTGAAAGAATTAACTGACATGATAAGTTGATAACTAACAAGTACCTCAATCTCGGAATCTGCATAAGCCCATTTAGGTGAAAAATCACTTATGCTGAACAGCTGATCTTGGGATAAGGACAGGTTCAATGATGTATCATCTATTACATGCCCACACTCATCTGTGCTCCATGAAATACCAGGGGAAGACTGCAGATGCAGATCATCCACCTCTCCAAGTTCTTTAGTAATCCACCTTGAGAAGCTATCAACCTTCTTCAGGTTCTCCTCTCCATCAAGTAATGCATGCTTTGCATTCAAGGAATAGCCAGTACTATCCTCCCGAGGAAGTTCATATTCACTGTCGGATCTTGGTGCATGCTGAGATTGTGCATCTGTAGACTGCTTTGGGAACTTCTGTTGCACAGGTTGCTCTTTTAGCTCTCCATTAGAAGTGAACAAGTCAGGGCAAATCTCTGGAATTGCATTATCAGTTTCACTCCCAAATAAAGCCATGCTATAATCAGATTCAAATTCCAAACCCAACGATTCGGTTAGGCTCCATCTTGGCAAAGGTCCAGTATTCTCATCAAAAGTAATCTGATAAACAATTAAAGTAGCATATGCACGTGTTATACATTGCTGACAAAATCTAAACTACTCATCTATGTCCTGAGAACTGCAATTTAACACAAGCAGCAATGCAATTTTATCAGAAGATTGCATGTAAGGAGGAGTGAGTACCTGCCAATTTGACTGGGTAGACTGAGAACCCCTTGAGTCCTCATTGAGGCCACTTTTAGATCCGTAGAGATTCTCAGGAACAGCTTTTTCTTGTTCAAGGGTGCTTCCCATTGAACCGGATGAAATGGAAGAACAAGGTGTATACAATCCAACAGATTGCTCTGTGATAGTGTCCCTTAATGGCATGACATGTGATTTTTGGTCCTCAATGTAAGCAGTAATACCTAATCTAGATGTATCCCCTTGGACATGTGGAATGTAGTCTGTTACAGAAATTGTTGATTGTCCATGATCACCTGAAATATTTTATGAATACACAATAGAGATTCCCAAAAAAGCTTACAAGTCGAGACTTTGACTTTCTTATTAACATTAGGCGCGGAACTTAAGTTAGAAGATAATCAATGCAAAACAAATTGAAGAAAGGAAGACAAGTTAACCTGAAATGGGAAGCATAAAATATGATCTATTTGAACAAGTATCAATGCTATCCATTGCCTGACCACTCCCCAAAGAGTTGCCAAACGAGTGCATTCCAGAACTTGCTTGACGAATATCCTCTGGTATGAAATTTGATCAAAGCTTTTAAATGGTAAACAATGAGCCATGGACCAAACTCCAATGCAGAAAAAAAATGTAACAGTACATCAAGATATTTAAAGCCTTGATTACCAGAATCAGCATCTTCACATAATGACGTCAAAGTGCTAGTCGGACTCATGGAATCTGTACTTCGAGAAGGCATGCTGTTATAACTTGTGGGGAAGCCAGATAACACAGAACTGCCCTTCTGGGATTCTGACATAGCCTCATCTGTATCAATATTTCTACCGATATTGGTCTTGTTAACCTAAAAAAAAAGGAAATTAAAATAATAAAGGACCCACAAAATATCAATTAATCCAAAAATTGAGTCAATACCAGCTTTACAAAATTAAGAAATAATATTACGTCAATAAAATATTATTTTTAAGACTCTTTGGTAAAGATATATTAGCAAAAAAATTATCTACTCCTAAAACTGACGCAGGTTAAAAAGGGGGTGGGGTGCAGGGGAACTTATAACAAAACAAAACAAAATTACCAACAGCAATAACAACAGCATCTCTCTCAGCCACACACACAAATAAGGAGGAGGGAGAAGTACAAGAAGAAGAAAATACCTTAACATCCAAATAGTGGACAAATACTATATGCATCATATCCCTGCAAGCAAACAAATTAATCATAACATTGTACCTGATTTTAAAGAAAAATAATATTTACTTAAGCAGAACTATATTGAAATCTGAAAACTAAAAGAATTTCTAAGAAACAGAAACAGAAATTAAATGTGCAAGTGTATATTACTATATTCACTATCAACAAATCTTTTCAAGATTAATTACAAATGCAACAATGTAATACTTAGAAAGAAAACCGAGCCAGCAACTGCCATGGAAAATATTGATGTACTTTAGTTTCAACATATCAATTCTAGTAAAATATTTTATAATAAATAAATAATTCATACTCACTGTTCAAGCATCCAATAGCTACGCCTCTGAAAATTTTCATTTTCTTCTCCGTGGGCATAGTAGCAGTGTAACACATCAACACTTCCCACCTAAATTTGTAAGCAAATAAATAAATTCCCTCTTACAAAAACTTTATCAATCACAAACTCGAAACAAAAGTATGTTTACTAACCTTCAACTTTTCATGAGCTTCCTTCACAGTCTTTCCATCCTTTTTCTTTCTCCAATTATGTCCATCCTTTCTGAAGTATCTCAAAACCTTCCGATCAAAAAGAAAAAGCGAACCACCTGCAATCACCACACATGTGTTAAGTACATGTGATGAGAATTTAGCAATAAATTTATGAGCAACACATTTTAGAACCATACTTGGTGGCCTGTTTGGTGGTTCTGATGTGATATGAAACATACGATAGTTACGAAGAATTTCACATATTTCTGCAGGGCGCAACCACCGATGCTGTGCTTCAAACTGCAGTTGCTGAAGATCTGCAAATTGATAAATGATATAATATGACATTCAGCTAAGTATCTTTTTGAATACTAGATTAATGACATACAAGGGCAACGATTAACCAGAGAGGTTACATGCATTAGTAAGAAAATATTTAGGTTCTATTTTTATTTTCATTCCTTTTAAGAAAAAAACTGTCTCGCATGTATAAGAAATCTAACATTCAATATTCATGCTATAAAACACCTGTACGAGACATGATGTGGACTGGTGCTACTAATTTAAAATTCCAATATGTGCTTCATATCCTATATTTCGCAACAAATGTATCATTGCCACTTTGAGTTAAAAATGGTAATCTGCATGGATTTATTATTGATGCATTCGTATTAGGGGATAGGAACTGATAACAGATGAAGCACTATAGCCTACAATTTGGGTGAAAGTGCTGAAAGTTGACATCTCAACTACAAAATCCATTTCAACACTAAAAAAGAAAAATAATGAAAGAAGGAGCAAGCCTGCTGGAAATTAATCATCAAGAAAACTAATAAAAAGCAATAAAGCGGAAATTTTCTCCGAAATATTCAAAGGGGAGTTTATATCTTGCCATGTAAAACTTCTGTGAACCACATAAATTGCTGTGCATTTGTTTGTTCTTTATTCTACTTTTCATTTGTTTTCTTGATTCTATATTGGCACAAATATTCCAACCTAACAATGCCCTCAGCAGCAGTGCTCTATACAATTTTTTCTTTTTTAATCAACACGACCCAGCCAGCTAGAAAATCAGATGCTCAATGTAGCAGAATTTCTTAGACAACATAGATTTTTTCCCCAAAAGAGACACAGAACTACAGAAGCCTGTCTGCCAATTAGCATAGACTATCCCAATTCTTCCACAAAAATAATAGCTTTCTTCGGCGGATACTCAATGAAACCTACCTCTGCTACTGCCAGACATAGTGGCACAAATGGCATCAATGACGCCTGTTCTCTTCTTTCTTCAATTTTCAAGATACTAAACCCAACTGAACTAACACATTCAAGAAACAAAAAGACACCAACTTCTACAGAAAGCTACAGTGACGGACAATGGTAAAACAACAAACCAAAATAGCCGAAACTTCATGAAGCTGCATAAAGCGGCAGGAAAATGAACAGAAATTACAGGATTCAACAATTCCACAAATCGTAAAATAGATATCAATATAAGATATAATTTAAAAACAACAAAAAAAACCAATCATGCTATCAATCAATGACGAGAAATCTGACCTAATCGAGGACCAAGTCCAAAAGAGGAAGAACGCTCCGCCATGTCGAAGTGTCAAGAATCAGCTAGAGACCCACGCGGTGAGAGAAATAAGAACGAGAGTGTATCTTTGAATGAATTTCAGCGAAAGAAAGAGATTTTCTTCTTAGTGTCCGTCTGTCTGCGCTTTTTTGCTCTTTCCAGTCAGCTTCTTCTGCACCTTGCTTTCTCTCTCACTGACGTAGAAAAATTTATAACCCAAAATACGCACGTGTTTTTTTTTTTTTTTTCTCAGA
>NC_029774.3:129718931-129719626 GCF_000817695.3 Arachis duranensis
AATGAAAAATTAATATTCAATTGATAAAAATAAATAATACAAAATAATAGTATTTTTTCAAGATATAAAAAATCCTTTTTTTTATTCACAGAAACATATATGTAGTAATTGAAATTATTTAAATAATTTAATATATTTAATTAAACTGTTTAATGAAAAGATTTTTTTGATAATTATTTAATGAATAAAGTATATTTTTTGTCTCTTAAATTTGACAAAAATTTTAAAAATATTCTTAAGTTTTATTTTGTTTTAATTTTATTTTAGAAATTTTTAATTTATATTAAAATATTTTTGAGGTTAAATTTTTAAAAAATTTAAGACCAATCTAATAATAATGTATAAAAATTATGATTAATTTACTTATATTAAAAATTATTTTTATAAAATTATTATTAAAAAATTATAAAATAAAATTAAAACAAAATAAAATTTAAAAATGTTTTTAAGATTTTTATCAAATTTTTAAAAAAATATATTTTATTTTTGTTTAATGAAAAGTTTTGTAAAAGAATGGATGAGTATATTATTTTAAAGAATATCTGTCGCCAATAATTCTAAGAGCCGTGTCGGGTAGATGGATACGGGATACCCAATTGGTACCCTTAAGCGCATATTTTCGGATCCTGCGCCCGAGGGTTTCTGACAAGAGAATATATGCTACAAAAAAAAAAAAAATTTTTTCCTTTTTAAAA
>NC_029774.3:129719699-129740082 GCF_000817695.3 Arachis duranensis
AGAGGGTGGGTTGATTAGATGAGTAAAACATGAGTGAGATTCACAATTTCTTCTAATGATTAGATGCGCAGGGACAGAGCTACATAGGGTAATCGGGGGCACCTGCCAACGCTTTCATTTCAATTTTTTTTTTTAAATATACATATATAATATATCTCTATTTTAAATTTTAAATAATTTTATTATAAATAAATTAAATTTAATTATTTAAAATTTTAAATTTATTTTATCTTTATATCATTCTGACTATTAGTTAACTTAATTAAATTTATTTTTTTCATAAAATTTCAGTCGTTACCATTTTTTTATTCTCTTAAATCTTCTTTTCAGTTTCGTATTTTCAACTTTTTTTCTATTCTTTTTTCAGTGGTTATCTTCTCTTCATCAAAAAGTAAATTTTAAATTCTTTATTTTATTCTCTTAAATCTTCTCTTCAGTTTCGTATTTTCAACTTTATTTCAACTCTACAATTTGGCTGTTCAAGATGGGTTGGAGGTCGGTTGTTGTTGGACTGGTTCGACTTCAAAGGTTTATAATGCTCGTAGTGGTTATTTGTGACTCAGTAAGAAGATGTTTAATTGGGAGGATAGGGGGAATTGGCTTTGACTTTGGCGTCAACATGTTTCAGAAAAGCACAAATTCTTGGCCTGGCTTTGTCTTCAAGAGGCTCTTCCTACTGCTGCATTTCGTTTTAGGAGTGGTATTTCGTTCACAGATAGTTGTCCACGATATTTTTCAGGTCAGAAATCTGTTTTACATTGCATTTTGGATTGTCCAAAAACCCAGCTAGTTTGGCAAGTTTTGGGATCTCCGGTCAACCACTGGATTTGATGAATTAGTTCATACATAATAGCAAATAGCACCCCCTTTAGATTCTTTTCTAGTCTTTGGTGGATTTGGCGTTCGATGAACTATGAGATCTTACATCCACACGAGCCTTGGCCTACAAACAAGGTTACTGGTATGACTTTGTCCTTGGAAAAGGTGTTCTTGAATATTTTTGAGTTGCAACGAGTGTCTATCCCCTCCACCATTAGTGGCTCTTGGATTCCCTCGTCGGTTGGTACCTTTAAGATTAATTGTGATACTAGTTATCCTGACAATGGTACTCGAGTTGGTTTTGTCTGTGTTAGCAGAGATTGGAAGAGAGTCATAGTATTTTGCAAGCAGAGTTGTTTGCTACTTGGAGAGGCTTTCTTTTAGCCTGGACTCGAAACAAAGAGATATTATATGCGAGACAGGTTATGTGGAGGCCTTTATTATTGTAAATAATTTACAAAATTGCTCTGATTTTATTGATCATTCAATGTTAAAAATCTGAGATATCATGTCTTGAAAATAGTATACTGATCTTCGATTGATTTTAAGAGATAAGTAACTATTCTATTCTATTTTAATAACACACAATATTAAATCATTAATCCTCTATTAAATATCTATATTATACTCATAATAAAAATAATTAATTCAATAATTTTTATATATCTTCAATATTATACTCATAATAATTATTTTATTATCGTAGCTAGATCTTAATAAAAATCATTACTACAATAAATTTATTACTAACAAATAATACTAATTAGTTTATTTATTATCAAACGTGTAATCTTAATAAAAATTATTATTACAATAAATTTATTAATAACAATTAATATTAATTATTTTATTACCATACCTACACATTTTAATAAAAATTATTACTACAATCTATTAATAACAATAATTAATTTATTATCATACATCCATAACCTTAAAAAGAATTATTACTACACTAATCTCTAACATTATTACTATAATTTATTACTACTAATCTCTAAAATAATCACTATTATTTTAATTAAATTAAAATATTTAAAAATTATTACTACACTAATATCTAATATTATCACCATAATAAACTACTAATCTCTAACATTATCACTATTATTTTTAATTAAATTAAAATATTTAAAAATTATTATTACACTAATTTCTAACATTATCACTATAATAAATCACTAATCTCTAACATTATCACTATTATTTTAATTAAATCAAAATATTTAAAATAAAAGCTTACATAATTAGGATGATGAAGATAATTAGTAATGTGTAATTTCGGATGATTGACGCCTTTTATTTTCTTTTTTCTTGACATTGTTAAAAGTTAGTGGTCTAATTTTTTTTTTCTTCAAAGGTCCAATTTCATATCAATGGAAAATAAAAGTGCAGGTGGGATTAGAGAGTCAAGGAGAGTTGGAACTTAGAACGAAAGTGAATGAAGAGAATGTGGTATTTAGATGAGAATGTAGAACTTAGAACGAAAGTGAATGAAGAGAATGTGGTATTTAGATAAGAATGTATACAAGCAGGAAGGACTCGAGTGCATGCATGTTTGACGAGTGGCTAAAAACACAAATCGAACCGTTCAATTTGTGTACCTACCAAATTTTGAATCTAACCGTTCGATTCAAAATTTCTTGATCAAAGCCGTCACATTCCTGTGAAACTCCCTACACTTCCATAACCTGATTATACTCCATGTTTTTCCAATATCAAAATTGAAAAACTCTATAGGTACCAACAAGTTTGGTCCTTAAAACAAAAACTATTTGATTAAGTAAAAATTGTTGTGCCCAAGCGCAGTCAGCGCAGACCAACTTTTGTAGATGGTGGCAGTCATAGTACATGAAACCAATCAGTGCCGGGGCCAATAATCCAATCCAACGGATAAAAAATGTAGCAGCCAGATAGAAATAATTGTAAAAGCACATGGTCACGATCCCTCTGACCTTCCTCGGACTTTTCCTCCCTCATTCATGGAATAATGAAACTATTCTCTCAGCAAAATGGCAAATTCAAAATTGAACACAAACATCGCTAAACAAATATCTGCAACTTGTCAATAACACTGCAGTATAAATTGCGCCAACTCCCACCTAATCTGCTCACACACATCAAGATTCTAGTTAATTCAACATGAAGTACGTCGTTTTAGCAAGGTCAACGGCACGAGCTCTATTCACCGGTGGCCGGATCTACCACCGCCAATTCTCCACGGTGACGATCGCCAGACAACTGGAGAAGGAGGCCACACACCACCATGGTGGCAGCGCCTTCGGCGAAAGCGGAAGCTTCTGGTGGCGGAAGATGTCCTCCCTGCCTGAGATAAAGGATCAGCATCACTCAGAAGAGAAGAAAAAAGAGGACACCACCACCACCAACAACAACGAGAACGGTGTTGTTTCGAGTTACTGGGGGATCACGAGGCCTAAGGTTCAGAGGGAAGATGGTACCGAATGGCCTTGGAACTGTTTCATGGTAAGCATCTTGCAACAGGACACTCATCAGTTATGTATTTTTTTTTTTTGGAAGATCTGGTACAGTTAACTTAACCTGAAGTTATAGTTGATAGTCGTTAAATAATTTGACAGATTTCACTATTAATTTCATAAGAAGTTAAGTTAACTGTACCTGATTTTTTGCCTCGTAGTTTGTCCTGTGAATCTGTGATAACTGATGTATGCCACTTTCAGCCATGGGACACTTATCGCGCAGATGTGTCCATAGATGTGAAGAAACATTACGTGCCAAAGACGTTTTCGGACAAGGTTGCCTTCAGGAGTGTCAAATTTCTCAGGGTTCTCTCAGATTTGTACTTCAAGGTCTGTCCTACAAATGATTTGATGATTCTTTGGTAGATAGAATTTAAAGAGATGTATATGATTGTAATTTCAGGAGCGGTATGGATGCCATGCCATGATGCTAGAAACAATTGCAGCTGTGCCAGGAATGGTGGGAGGGATGTTGTTACACCTCAAGTCACTAAGGAAGTTCCAACACAGTGGCGGTTGGATCAAGGCACTGCTTGAGGAAGCAGAGAACGAGAGGATGCACCTCATGACCATGGTTGAGCTTGTGAAACCAAGCTGGCACGAGAGGCTTCTTGTTATTACTGCTCAGGGAGTTTTCTTCAATGCCTTCTTTGTGTTCTACCTTCTCTCACCAAAGACCGCACACAGGTTTGTTGGTTATTTGGAAGAAGAAGCTGTCATCTCGTATACACAGCACTTGGATGCAATTGTAAGTGGCAAGGTTGAGAATGTCCCTGCTCCTGCCATTGCCATTGATTATTGGAGGCTTCCAAAGGATGCAACTCTCAAGGATGTTATTACTGTCATTCGCGCTGATGAGGCTCACCATAGAGACGTCAATCACTTCGCTTCTGTAAGTCTCAATCAACAACTAACTCTCTATCTTACACTTCCATCAAACATGCTTTGATTTCTTTCCACTTCTCCTTTATGCAGGATATTCACCATGAAGGAAAGGAATTGAAGGAGGCTCCAGCTCCTATTGGTTATCACTGAGTCATTATTTTTGCTTTATAAACCATTTCTGTATCCAAAGGTTAAATAAAATGTATCCCCATTGTGCATTTTCGGACCAAATAATTCATTAATTAATTCTTAATTATAACATAGGAGTCATAATTGATTGAGTGGCTCATTGATAGGGTTATTTTGAAAGGGAAAAATATAGGGTACCAACATACTATCCGCCAACTTCTGCCAACTCTTATTTATATTTGTGTTTTATGGAAGTGTGTTCATAGATGTGTCTAATAATTAATATATTTTAAATACATATATAAAGAGACACATCCAGAAAATATAGCTACAAAGACACTTCTATTAAACACAGTTATAAAAAAGACATTTTTATTAGACACATCTACGAACACACAATTATAAATAAGAGTTGGTAGAAGTTGGCAGATATGCTGTTGGTAACGTAGCGGAACCGTTTTGAAAGAGCAATGCTATGGGCCAGCAACTTGTGTGATTAGTAGCCATCAAATAGCCATCAATGATGATTTAATGGTGTGAGATTGATGTGAGATTGGTTCCAATGACTCACCTTTCTCTACTGGTTACATGTTGGCCAAAATTCAATAAAATTGCTGGCCCTAGACTTTTTCATTTTGAAATGTGCAAATCAAGTCTGCTTGAATTGATTTAGTTACAATCGTAATCGATCACATTTTGAACAAATGATTTGTTATATCGTATCAGAGTTTTTATGAACTACAAAAAAGGTTTAAAATTTGATCTTTGTTACTTTAAAGAAAAAAATTTTAACATGAGATAAATACAAAAAACTAATGCGAAATTCGATTTTACATAAAACAAAATTGACCTAACTTAGGCCTATTTGCATCTGATTTAACAATGAAATTGAAATTGAATACTTGTTCATGTTATTTTATCTTAAGCACTGAAGCACGAAACTTCTTAGCAAATAATCTGTTAGTTTGATATATTGGTTTTAAGAAAAACTTGGTGGACAAGGTTAAAGGAAGGATATTATAAAATTAACAAACCAGTCAAAAGTTGAAATGCTAGCTTCTACTTTCTAATATTTAACTGCCAATAACAATCACACAACTATGTTTTTTCTTTGATGATGTCTAGTTCTAGAATCCTCTGATTGTTCACTTTTATATTTGTTTACTTATAGGATTAGTTTGCTGATGATTTCATGACAATATTTTATCTAGTCTGGAAGCTTCATAATCATAATTTTCCAACAATAAATTAATATATAATCCCATCATCTTGCGGAAATGGCAAATTTCAAAGTGAACAGACATCTGCATAATGATGCATTCATGCATATATAAAATGGAAGAGTCTCAGCCACTTTGGTCACACACATTGAGATTGAAGCTCTCTCAACATGAAGTATATAACTCTAACAAGGTTCGCGGCACGAGCTCTGTCTAATAGTGGCCGGAACTACCAGCGCCGCTGCTTCTCCTCCTCCACCATTCCTGAGATAAAGGATCAGCAGCACTCGGAGGAGAAGAAGAGTGAAGTCAACAACAACAATAACACCAACAACAATGGTGTGGTTTCAAGTTACTGGGGGATCACAAGGCCAAAGGTTAAAAGGGAGGATGGTACTGAGTGGCCTTGGAACTGTTTCATGGTAAGAAACTAAGAATCTTGCAACAGAACACAATGTATATGTAATGTCTATTATTATAGTTTGATGAGCGAGGATGTTTGTAAATGATGTCTCTTTCAGCCATGGGACACTTACCACTCAGATGTGTCCATTGACGTGACCAAGCACCATGTGCCAAAATCCTTTGCAGACAAGTTTGCATACAGGAGTGTCAAGTTTCTTAGGTTTTTCTCAGATTTGTACTTCAAGGTGTGTGTGATTATTCCACATGAATTTGAATATGCTGTTGAAATAATAAAATAATTAAGAGTCTCTTATTTATACTCTTAAAAAGACTAAGCTCCTAACAAATATAATTGCAGGAGCGGTACGGGTGCCATGCCATGATGCTAGAAACAATTGCAGGTGTCCCTGGAATGGTAGGAGGGATGTTGCTGCACCTCAAGTCTCTGAGGAAGTTTGAACACAGTGGAGGTTGGATTAAAGCACTGCTTGAGGAGGCAGAGAACGAGAGGATGCACCTGATGACCATGGTGGAGCTTGTGAAACCCAGCTGGCACGAGAGGCTTCTTGTTATTACTGCTCAGGGAGTTTTCTTCAATGCTTTCTTTGTGTTCTACCTCATCTCACCAAAAGCAGCGCATAGGTTTGTTGGGTACTTGGAAGAAGAGGCTCTGATCTCTTACACACAACACTTGAAGGCAATTGAGACTGGCAAAGTCCAGAATGTCCCTGCTCCTGCTATTGCAATTGACTATTGGAGGCTTCCAAAGGATGCAACTCTCAAGGATGTTATTACTGTCATTCGCGCTGATGAGGCTCACCATAGAGACGTCAATCACTTTGCTTCTGTGCGTTTCGTGAAAACTCGCATGCAGTTGTCTTCATGTAAAATTGATAGTCGAGAACCGTTAGATAACAATTTAGTTAAATCTGTCAAATTATCTAACTGTTATCGACTATCAACTTCACAACAAGATAACTATACGTGAGTTTTCAGCTCGTCTCATATTTTAATTTGTTTCCATATATTTACTTGCATTTTGGTTTTATATATTATATTCTTCCTTATGCAGGATATTCATCATCAAGGAAAGCAATTGAAGCAGGCTCCAGCACCTATTGGCTATCATTGACTCATTATTTTTGTATTCTTGGATTAGAAAAATAAAAACTAGCTTTTGTTTTCTTTACCATTTTTGTAAGTCAAGATTCAATAAAATGTATTCCCATTTTCAGTGTGCATTTTGAGACCTAAAATAAAGTTTAGAGAAAACAAAAATAAAAAATCAAAACCTCCTTCCTTTCTCCTATTAGGGGCCCTCTCAGTTCTCCTTCTACTCATTCTTTTTTCTCAACTAATTACTACAACGAAAAGTGCTAAGGATTATGCATATAACACAATGTAAAATGCTAAAGATGCAAATAAAAAATTCATATATTTTTCATAATGCAACTAAGCACATCTAAAGTTATCTATACCTACTAAAATATCTAACTATGCACTCTGAAAGTCACCACCAAAATTAGATAAAAAAGAAAAATAAAATGTCTATTCTATTCTTAAACTACTAATCATGCTCTGGTATGCAAAATAGTTGGGACAAAGTGGAACTACAAAGAGAAGGGATATTATAGTCTAAGAAAATGAGGGTTTACGAAAGAAAATAAAATGAGAAGGGAATTAGAGAGTTCAAACTCTTAAGAAAGAAAAATAAATCAAAATCAAATTCAATTTTATTAGAATTTATTGCCATGTGGGATTTGAATGTTGGTTGACTAGTAATTGAAAAAAAGGATATTTGTGTTACTTAGGTAGCGTTGGAAGAAGAACTGAGACTGTGAGATAGAAATTCGAAGATAGAGACAGTTTCTGTATTGTGTTTGATATAAGATGTATAGAACTGAGTTATGTCTTAATATTTTATTTGGTTTAAAATAAAAATAGAGACTGAAATATATAAAATGACTAAATTACCCTAACTATATTTTGTTCAAGCTCTTTCTTTCTTTGTTGCAGATAGTCCAGCTGGCTGCAAAGATTAATTTCATGGATGAAAAATCACCGAAAAGGTTCTTGTTAACTATCAAACTACCTTCTAATGTATCTAACTTTGAAAGACCTGCAGTTGATGACTCAAGTTTCATACTTGCATTAATGTAGTCACAACTCCACTGATCAAAATCTGTTGAAAGTGGTAGTAACAAAGATTTTAAGCTGATTTCCATATATTTTGATTGAATAGGTTAGATGTTTATGACAATCGTGATTTGGTAAAAAGTGCTGCATTATTTTACCAATAGTTTCTTATTTTATGGCAAAAGATGTACAAAAACAGGCATCAGATTGAAATGTCTTATAAGTGGAAAATATTTGGCTGTGACTTGTTGCAATGAATTGTTCTGAATGTTGTTCTTTGTTTTATCACCTCTGACAGTTATATGAGTTTTGTTAATAATGGCATTTAGAAGTAGAAGATCTACAAGTGGTTCCAATGGCACCAACAGTTCTAATGTAATTGGAGAACGCTTTTGCTATTGTGGTTTGAGAATGGCTTTACAAGTCTCAAATAAGTGTCACCTAATATATACTTGGACAGAAAGTCTTAAATCAACCTAAGTTCCAAAAGACTACCAAAGACCACATAATAAGTTTCACAATATACCACAACAGGAGACAATCTGCACTAATTCTATTATTATCTTAGAATGGATCGCACTAATGCACTCTTCTGAGAATTTGTCAAACTCCAGAAGCTCTTCTCCAAATTTGAGTTATCAGAAAACTTCAACACAACCTGCACAACCTCATCATCACTGAATCCAAGTTGTTCAAGCTTCTCACCAATCTTAAACCTCTCATTCACACCTGAAATAGCATCAGCAAGAATTTGGACATGCTTCTCTTGGGCAGCAATAGAAAACCGCACACATTCAACCATCCTCTCTAGAATGTCATTTTGCTTCCTCTTCTTTCCTGAATGCCTTGCGCTAGCTGCACCAGCCTCAGAGTGTGAAGCTGCTCCTTGCTCTCCATCAAAGCTTGTATTTGCTGACACCTCAAATTCGTCCAATCCAGGAATCTGATCTTCCTCTTCTTCATGAACTTGTTCCTGTGTGTTGAAACCATTTATTGCATCTACACCTGTGGCTCTATCCTTTCCGAATGTACCCTCTAGAATTCCTGGACTCTGATCTTCCCCTTCTTCGTGAACTTGTTCCTGTGTGTTGAAACCACTTGCTGCACTTACACCCGTGGCTCTATCCTTTCCGAATATACCCTCTAGTCGGTGGAACAAAGGGAATGGCTTCCCAACAGTGTAGAACTTGGTCGGGTGTGCCTGCGATAAAATAAACATAAGTTAGTCTACATACTCTAAAGTCACAATTCAATTAAATTTAGGTAAATTTACACACGACCTTCGTCCACGCATCAAGAACATCTTTACTGTCTACTTCCACACACTGTTTTTTAGAATTCCACCCAAATCCACTGCAAGCCAACATCTCAGAGGCATATTGATACTTCTCCTTCAATCGCTTATGCTTATTTTTGCAATGTTTGGCGGTTATGGTACAAGTTGGGAAGGCCTCCAGCATCTTTAAAGCTAGTTTTTTAAAAGTTCCTGGTTTGAATTGTCCAGAATCGGTTTTCAGACCATCAACAACGAACTCCTTCATGAAACCCACAAATGCTTTGGTTTCTTCATCACTCCACATGCGCTTGTTCATTCTTACCTAAGAAGAAGTGAAACAGGAATAAGTTATACAATCCAATTAAGTCTTATAAATACCAAGTAAGTTTCAATGACCATGTTACAAAGAACAAGTCTTAGAATGGAAAACAAGAATACAAGCTGTTTTCATGATATTAAAAATGAAATTCACATTTGGGCACATATTTCTTATCAAGCTGGTTTCATGATATTAGAATGTTAACCGAAGCTATTCTCGTTCTCATAATTTTGGTTAATTAGCATCTGATTATCAAAGGCATGTTTGCAAGTTGAAAACATTTAACAACACAATCATGCTTTTAAAATAAAATACTATGAAACATCAATCATGAAAGAAACTAATATAGTATGTGGAGCAGACATTTTTGATGAATTAGTACTGCAGCAGCAAGCACATCAAAAGACAAAAGATTGTCCTGTATCAAGAGAGAAATAAATTTGAATCATCACTGCATTTTAATTTTCTCATCATCACTGCATGTCACTTTTTAGTAACAAATTCATCACAACTTAAAATTATAACAAATCCAGAATGAGTAACACACTGAAATATAGAATTAATCACAAAATTGAATACAAAGAAGACAATCTTATTGCAAATACAACTTCTGCGTAAATGCGAGTAATTAATCATGCAAGTAGTTAATTGCACTGATAGTAAAAATTCATACACCCAGAGAAGACAAGTTCTGTAGTTACAAATTCATACAACTGCAAACAAACAAAAAAACCAAGAGAAGACAAGCTGCAAAAGGGGACACATATAGAACCCATTACAACAACACAAAAGCGAACAGAGAAGAGAGGATTGAAGAGGAGACCACACACTGAAAAACGACGCGAAAACAGCGGCTACGAAGACGAAGGTTCAACGGCAACTAACCTTATTCGCTGTAGGTTCGACGACAATGAGGTTGTGGTGATCCTGGCGGCAGCGACAAAGCAGGGGCTTCCGCTAGGTTCTTCGATGGTGGTACAGAATCCTGTGTTGGACAAGGGAAGAGATGAAACGAAGAAGTTAGCACAAAGGACAAGCTTGAAATAATTAGTTTGCATTGAGGGTATTTTTGAAAAAAATTATTAATTAAATTTCAGTCTCTACCTCTAAAAATTTCTCTTTTTTTTTTTTAAATATTGAAAGAACTGAAATTTTATATTTTGATAGGCTAACAAACATAATACTAAGATTGAAAATTAGTTATTGAGATAAAATATATATTAAAAATAAGAAACAATATATCTATTTGTATATAAATATATGGTAATTACTGATTAGTTTTGAATATACACATGATATTTAATTTTATATGAAATTAAGACAATTAAAAGCATAATAAGATAATTAATAATTGAATGTTAAATCATCTTGAATATTGAATCAGTGATGGCAGAATAACTATTCACTATTTAGGATTTTTGGATCACAAAGTGATCATAATTTATTAAATTATTTCAACTAAGTAATAGAGTACTTCTATAAATTAAAACACTTCGAAAGTAAGCAGAGGGAGTTGAATAATTTGAGAGAGTAATTTGAATATAAATAAGAGCAATGCTAGGAGGACAGCAACTTTTGTGATTGTTAGCAATCAACTAACCATCAATGATGATTTGATGGTGTGAGATTGGTATGAGATTTCATCTAATGGCTCACCTTTCTCTGCTGGTTATATGCTGGCCAAAATTCAATGAAATTACTGGCCCCCTAGATTTTCCCTATAAATAATTATCCGCTGATTTTTATTTACCCTTCATCTAACAAAATTATATAAAGGTGTTACCAAAAGTTCACCAACATATACGAAAAGTAAGGTTTTTTATACGCGTGGAGTATTATATTTACATTTTTTATTTTTTTAAAATATCTAATTCGGTTTGTAAAAGATTTGTAGTGAAGCACTCAAATTTCTAGCAAAATTTATTTACTAAATCGATTTTTAATATTTGAAAGAACGGACAAACAATTTGTGTTAAATGTATACATAAAATGTATGTTTCATTGGTCACATCTACCCTTTTATCAACAGAAATTTGTTTCTGCTAAAAGAAATTAACCCGTATCACATTTTCTTCATTTTTTTTGGTAGAAGGAAAGGATCTAGGGTTCAAAGCAAACTACAAAACAGAACTAAATATCAAGTTAGGGGGCATTGAAACCCCTTTGGCATCATCATTCAGGAAGACTTTGAGTTCCTCCAAGGGTTGATCGACAAAAAATTGAAAAAAAAACCTTCATCCTCTTTTGCAGAACCAAAAACACCCATGCTTCACAACAACTTACATGAAAACAAAGCCCTAAAAACCTATTTCATGAAATGAATACCCAAACTCAAAATAGCGGAAAATATGTTACCTTTGATCGTGTCTCGGGTGACAGTGGTTTCTCTATGATCACTTTTCTGCTGTGCGTGCTGAACGAACACTTGACCCAATCCTTGAATGTTCACCTTCAGCTTCAGAAACACAAATTGGATGAAAATGGAATCCAATATGACAATGTGTTCAGTTATCCACTTTCATTTTCACCTTTTTACTGGAAATGCCAACAGTTAAGAGAAAGCACGAACCCTGACTCTTATGGTTTTATTTTATATTTTTTTCAAAATATTTTTAAATAAAAATTTAACCCAATCGCCAGATATGTGAAAGAAAACGTGACAGACCCGGCCCAATTCCAAAACTCAATGCAGACTCGAGATATATTTTACTGAATTTAAATTTGTTATTTTTATCTACTTATAATATATTAAAATTGAGTTTTTCTCCGACTACTAAAAGTGACGTGTCGATCTCTTATGCCTCCGTTTTTTCTTCAAAATGAATAAAAAAATAAATTATTTTATAAAAAATATCTTTAATATAATTATATTGTAATTAATATTTAATGAATAATATATAATTATACTAATTTAAAAACATATCTTCATTATAATTGTATCAAATCAAAATTTAATGCATTATTAAAAAATTACCTTAATAATTGATAATTTATATATTTATTTTTGTTTTACTAAAGTCTATATATAGTGTTTTTCTGTGGTACATGAATCTAAATTTGAGAGTCAATTCATAATTTTATATTTAGTGTTTTTTTTACTACTTCATAGAATAAGAATGTATTCTTCATTTTTTTTTAAGTTGATCCTTTTAAGGTACAATTTATAATTTTTTATAATATTTTTTTATATACTCATTCTATTATATTATTCTTTTGATAATTTTTTATTTGTTGTTACTCTAAGTTATTCTTATCGTCTAATGTTCCAGTTCGATTGTCTTTTGCCACAATCATTTACAATGCATTACATCCATGAAATATCTCATCGAGTTGTCTTCAATGATTCGGGTTCCAATTACATGGATGTACGCGTTCAAAGAAGAGGCAATAGTCTCTACTTTACCGAAGGATATAAGCGTTCAGTTTTGCTAAATTCATGACAAATTCAGATATGCAATTTCAACGATTGGTAATACATTTAAATTTTCTTAGTTTAAACTGTTCATTATTAGAATAATTTTTTAACATATTTTGATTTTTTTCATAAATTACCAGCTTTCTTTTGCATGCATGCAATGCCATTGAGGGGAATAAGAGTTAGTTTGGTTTCTCGGTGTGGCAATTCTATACATTGCCGCATTGCATGGATAGCGGATGGTGAAACTTATCTAACAAGAGGATGGTCTGATTTTGCACAAATTCTAAATATTAAAACTTACGATGTTATTTCAGTTGGTTGTCGTTACAAGAATGATTCTATACTATACGTGACTAAGGACTAAAAGGTTCAATATTGTTTAGGTAATTTGGTTTTACTATTAGTATTTGATTAAATTATAATTATAAAATTTTAAATTATTGCCTTAATTTATATATTACGATTATTTTTTGTGGATGTGCTATTTTTAAATAATTTAATAAAATAAAGTAGTATCAGATATTATTAAGTTTATTTTTATCCTTTATTTCTTTATTTGTATTTTCATTATATTTGACAAAAAATGAACCTACACATATATTAAATCGTTGACCTAAAGACAATTTATTTGCCAATAAAAGCAGATTTTATTTATAATTAGAATAAAATTTATTTACCAATAATCGGTAGATAAAATTGAAATTACACCCGTGTCATGTAATTATAATTTATTAATTGATTACACGCGTGTCATATAATTATAATTGATTAATTGGTATAAAATGAAATTATACCCGTGCCATGAGTAATAATCTAAATAATTATATCTTAACAAAATATAATTTGAAATAATTTATAAACAATTATCTTAACAAAAATAATTATTTAATAATTGATTTAAAAATCAATGCAAAAAATAATTATTAATAATAGTATTATTAACGGGTAAATAATATAATTTCAAATTATTATTTGAAATATAAATAATATATGAAAATCTATTGAGTAAATCAATGATTTTGCACCTTAATAATTTGACAATTATTATTCAATTAACCAGTTAATTGAATTAGTAATAACAATTTTCAATTTCAAATTTTGTATATTAAGTAGTTATTAAAAACTAGGTAATAACGATTTACATAGGAAAATCATTGATAAATTCAATTAACCATATAGAAGATAATATACTAACAGTTTTAGTATATTATTTATGGCAAGCGAAATTATTTTCTCAGATTTTCTATTAAAATTGAAATTAGTAATAGTTTAAAATAAGTTTATTAATAAAATTACTAATAGTCACAATTTATACACAAGATATATGTTTTCTATATATTATTTAAAAAATATAATGAAACATGAATAATAAATGAGTATGTTATTTCTTCGACTAGCTAATTAATGCAAAATCGAGTACCTTTTTTTATTCGATTGAGGTCATATTCTGTTTGATGAAAATTTTAATCACCTTAATTAAATCTTTTGCCTTAATTTATACAAGTAGTAATATGTTACATATTATTTGGTATATCTAAGTAGTTATTTCTCATAATGGAGATGTAAAAAATCATATTAAGGTTTATTGTCAAATAATTAATTGTATATTATTACGGAAAATAATCCGTAGATAAAATTGAAATTACACCCGTGTCATATAATTATAATTGACTAATTGGTATAAAATGAAATTATACCCGTGTCATGAGTAATAATCTAAATAATTATATCTTAACAAAATATAATTTGAAATAATTTATAAAAAATTATCTTAACAAAAATAATTATTTAATAAGTGATTTAAAAATTAATGCAAAATATAATTTTTAATAATAGTATTATTAACTAGGTAAATAATATAATTTTAAATTATTACTTGAAATATAAATAATATATGAAAATCAATTGAGTAAATCAATGATTTTAAACTTTAATAATTTGACAATTATTACTCAATTAACCAGTTAATTGAATTAGTAATAACAATTTCTAATTTTAAATTTTATATATTAAGTAATTATTAAAAACTGGGTAATAACGATTTACACGGAAAAATCATTGACAAATTCAATTAACCATAAAAAAGATAATATACTAACAGTTTTAGTATATTATTTATGGCAAGGAAAATTATTTCCTCAAATTAAATTTTATATAATTATAGTAAGTCTCTATAATTAAAGCAATATAAAACTGCTTCATATATAGCAATAATATTATACATATTTATATATCTCTTCTTTTATCTCTTTTTTTTTAAAATATTGACATATAATTAATGTAAAAAATATATAATATTAAACTGTTTTGTTATGCATATATATGAATTTATATAATAACCCGTATAATTTATACGTATGGCATAATATATATGTCAAAAAAGATTCTATAATTTTTGAAAACCACTGTTTTGTTATATAAAATTGAAATTGAAATTAAATAATTTCTATTTATATAATTTTTTTCTATTACTATCAAGTATTTCCATTAAAAATTCATATAGTTTGTAATTAGTGTATATATATATAAGTCATAATAGTCAATTGTTTCAATTATTTTGACGTTAATGCTCTTGCGAATGAATTAAGTGGATATTTAAAAAGGCTAACTAATGAGTAGAAATTTGCATACGATCAAATAATTGGTGCTGTTAGCGGTAATATGGGTGGACTTTTCTTCTTATACGGTCAAGGTAGTTGTGGAAAAATATTTTTATGGTCAACTATATCATGCTCAATTAGTCTAAATGAGGTATAGTTTTAAATGTTGCTTCGAGTGGAATTGCTGCACTTTTGTTGCCTAATGGAAGAACTGCATATTCAAGGTTTAAAATTCCTTTTGCCATAAATGAGAATTCTTTGTGTAGCATTAAACAGGGAAGTCCTCTTATAAGGTTAATATCCAAGGCCAAATTAATCACATGGGATGAAGCTCCAATGATAAGTAAGTATTGTTACGAAGCTTTAGATAGATGCCTCAGAGACATCTTAAGGTGCTCAGATTCGTATAATGCTCATTTGCCATTTGGAGGTAAAGTTGTTGTTCTCGGAAGAGATTTTAGACAAATTTTTCCTGTGATTTCCAGAGGCTCAAGGCAAGATATAATTCAGTCTTCTATTAATTCTTCATATTTGTGACATAACTATAAGGTTTTGAAACTTACAAAAAATATGAGATTGTCACTAGGTGAAAACAACAACATACAAGAACTCAGAAATTTTGCAGAATGGCTACTCAAAATTGGTGATGGTTTGGCTAGTGATACAACAGATGGTGAATCGATCGTTCATATACCATCTGACATTTTGATTAAGAACTCTGAGACAGCTTTGGATGACCTCATTGATTTCGTGTATCCAGATATGTTATCCAATTTATCCATTGAAAATTATTTCAAGGATAGAGCAATTCTTGCACCAACTTTGGATTGTGTCATTGATGTCAACAACAAGATGACTGCAGGGTTACCTGGACAAGAAAGAGTCAACTTAAGTTCAGACTCTGTGTGTGCTGAAGAGAGAAATATGGAATTTGAGTTAGATGCTTTCTCGCCGAAAATTTTAAATGGAATAAATTGTTCAGGTCTACCACCACACAAGTTGGTTCTGAAGGTTGGTGCTCCTGTTATGTTGCTGCGGAATATAGACCAAACAAATGGTTTGTGCAATGGAACGAGGATGTAAGTTAGAAGAATGGGAAATCATGTGATAGAATGCAAGACTTTAACTGGTAACAAAGCTAGAAGTATTGTTCTTATCCCAAGACTGAATCTAATTCCGAATAATGAAACATTGCCGGTCAGGTTTCAAAGAAGACAATTCCCAATTATCATGTCATTTGCAATGACAATAAATAAGTCACAAGGACAAACTCTATCGAAAGTTGGAATTTACCTTCCAATGCCAGTTTTCACTTATGGTCAATTTTATGTTGCGTTATTAAGGGTAACGAGTAAAGATGGTCTGCGAGTGCTGTTGCAAGATCATAGACACTTGGAAGATAACTGCATGATGAATGTGGTATATAGAGAAGTTTTTGAGAGCTATAATAAAAATGTAATAACAAAATGTCTTACTAAATCTATTTATTTATTAAAATTTATTACTATCACTTAAAAAAATTTAGAAATTCTAGGAACTAATAGATGAATTCTTATTATACATTAATAGTTTGAAAATATTAAAATTATCATTAAAATTCGTATAATTTTATTCTCTTGATAAACAATTTTATAATTACGTTAATCATATAATTTTATATACAAACATTGATACGGTGTTGTTTCATGTATATATTTTGCAGGTATCAAGGGATAGCATTGAATTGTTATTCAGTAGGTTTAAATTATTTATTATTTATTACAAAACTTTCTGCATTAGGATTCTCTATTAATTTGTTCTTCATTTTGAGCTGATTTTGATATTTTCTTACTTCACAGTAAACCAACATATAAAACTTTGTTGGTAGATTTAAGTATTACTAGATTATTTATGGTCATATTGAGTATATATGTCTGATTTATTGAAAAAAGTAGATTAAATAACTATTTTATAGTTAATACAATTAATACTATATTAAGAAAAGAAAAACAACACATACAAGTTATTTTTTTATTAATTAAATTATTATAATTAAAATGAAATTTAACATAACAACTTAAAATTATAATTTCAATCTTATCACGTGTATGGCACGGGTGATTAAACTTGTTCAATATTATTTTTGAGTTATATTTTCGGCTATTCAGTGTGAAATTATTTTTACAATAAAAATATATATTTTAAAGTAAAATTAATAATGTTATCAACGATAAATCGAAAAAATTTTAAAAGTGAAGGCAAAATAATATTGCAAAATAATAAAAAATATTAATATTAATATATTTAGATATTTAAATTTTGGAATATATTAATTAGTCAAATTTTTAATAAATAAATATAATTAACACATCTAAAAATATATTAATTTAAAAGTTTTTTATGTTTAAGTATTATGTTTGATTTAAGATAAACATAAAAATTGAGAGATAAATTTAAATTTTAAAAAATTACATGAGAATATTTTAATAAAAATGTAATTAAAATTTTAATTTATAGTATCAGAATTTTTAGTTCTTTCTGTCACTATTTTTTAGAGGTAACGAAGGGATTGAAATTTTGTGTTTTAATTGAAATTTTTATTTCAATCTATGACTATTAAACACAATACTAAACCGGCTCAGGATTCGGTGGTCCAAAAACCTTTGGACCACTTAGTGGTCCAAGTAGAAAACATGTTTTTAGAGTTTTTTTATCAATTACGATATTTTAAGTTTTTTAATAACTGCTGAATGGTCTTTTTCTAATTTTAATTACAAATTAACTCCATATATTTTATTTAATTATAAAAACTGTTTTTTATTTTATAAATTATTATTTTATCAATTATCTATTATATTTATTAACAATCAAATACAAAAATAACGACCAATTATATCTTCCATTCATCCTAATAATTCCAATTGATTAAAAAATTAACCTTGATCTCGTTACGTTCGTCCATGGCTTCCAAATCGTGTTCCATTTGAAATTCAATCGATTGGTTTTTCAAAACAATGGATTGAATGATAACTCAATCGATTGGTTTACACTATATCACAAAACAATCGATTGAAAGTTGTAAGGTAGAATAGTAAAAAGTTTAAACCAATCGATTGTTTATACTTTCCAATCGAATGAATGCCTCAAAACAATCGATTGTTGTTGTTACTCAATCGATTGAGTTCACGAAAACAACATGGATTTGCCAAATACAATCGATTAGAAAGTGACGGCATTGAAGTTTTAGCCAAATTCAATCGATTGGTAATGTAATCCAATCGATTGGAAGGTGATGAAGTTGAATGTTTTGCCAATTTCAATCGATTGGTAATGGTACCCAATCGATTGAAATGTGATCTGCGGCTATTTCAATCTTGTTATCTTTTTAGAAATTATCTTATTATTCATCTATCTTATCTTTAAAATTCTATCTTCAATTTTTTTTGTTTTATTTTTATGTAGATAAACTAATCTTATCTTTTTCTTAATATTAACATTATAAATTGGTGAATAATCCATCACTAATTATTCAATCCCACAATTGAAATCGTGTATCATTTTCTTTGATTATAAAAAATTTAATTGTTTTTCTTTGGAACATCCATCTACTCAATATCCAATTTTTTTTTTAATTTTCATCCGTCTATTTAATATCCACTATTTCTTCATCGTTAATCACCGTTGCAGCAATCAGCAAAGGTCCAATCAAGTTTTTCATTGTAGTGTTCAAAAAATAAACTATCGTTTTGATTACAACATCGAAGTCAGTGAATAGAATCTCTAATTTTGCAATTATTCTGTTCGATACTTTATTCGTGAAATAGAACCCCATTTCTGCACATCTCTCCTCTCTCTAAAATCCAGAAAGCTTGTGTCTTCTTCTTCTCCATTCTCACTCACATCCACTCCCAACCACATACATAATTCCAACCCACAAAACCAGTATCCCCATAATGGCCAGAACTAAGAACGCCAAAAGAGCCAGGTTGAGGGAGAAAGCTCTGCCCCCGCCAGACTAATTACTTCATCCCATTATATGGCAAGGTGGCTGCCGTCTCGCAGGGCATTGAACAACTATGTGGAGAAGTTCGAGTCCAGGACAATTATTCCTCCCAGGTACATAACAGCCGAGTTCCTTCAGGATAGACGTTTTAATTTGGTGTTGAATGCATTGCAAACACAGCACTTAATTGATTTTGTACAAACTAGGGATGATTATTACCCGCACTTGGTTAGGGCTGTTTATAGTACTTTAAATTATGTTGTTCTTGAACCTGATGAAGAGGGTGAGATAATACCGTTGATTGAGTTTGATTTAGAGAAACAGCATTATAGAGTTACTTTACAAGAACTAGCTGAACAATGAAGTCTAAGTTATCATGAGGCAAAATTTACTAAAGGTATTGTAGCAGATGAGGAATGGGGAGAATACAACAGATTAGTTGGTTTGCAGAATTTACAATATGAGAATCCTTTTTTAAAAATACTTTTTTAAAATAGATAATTTTTCTAAAAATACTTTTTTAAAACAAGATTAAAATTCGTATAATCAATGTGTCGTATCTCCATCCTTCATAGCCCCTAATTGCTTGTGTAATTGGTTGAGAAAATTATTTATCAAAAAAATATTCAGCTTATTTAGATGTCATTAAATTATTAAAAAAGATATTTTTTAATAATTTTTTTATTTTTTAAAGTG
>NC_029774.3:129740524-129793038 GCF_000817695.3 Arachis duranensis
ATTTATTATATTAAAAATATTTTTAAGTAAAAAAGATCTTTTAAAAAATATAAATTATAATTTTTAAGATAGGATATTTTTTATTAATTTTAGTATTTTTATTTTTATTATTAAAATTTTGTCTACCACGTTAAAAAATAAAAAAAATTATTAAAATTTTTTTTTAATAATTTAATGACATCTAAATAAGCTGAATATTTTTTTGATAAATAATTTTCTCAAACCAATTACACAAGCAATTAGGGGCTATGAAGGATGGAGATACGACACATTGATTATACGAATTTTAATCTTGTTTTAAAAAAGTATTTTTAGAAAAATTATCTATTTTAATCTATTTCACGAATAAAGTATCGAACAGAATAATTGTAAAATTAGAGATTCTATTCACTGACCTCGATGTTGTAATCAAAACGATGGTTTATTTTTTGAACACTACAATAAAAAATTTGATTGGACCTTTGCTGATTGCTGCAACGGTGATTAACGATGAAGAAATAGTGGATATTAAATAGACGGATGAAAATTAAAAAAAAATTGGATATTAAGTAGATGGATGTTCCAAAAAAAACAATCAAATTTTTTATAATCAAAGAAAATGATACACGATTTCAATGATGGGATTGAATAATTAGTGATGGATTATTCACCAATTTATAATGTTAATATTAAGAAAAATATAAGATTAGTTTATCTACATAAAAATAAAACAGAAAAAATTGAAGATAGGATTTTAAAGATAAGATAGATGAATAATAAGATAATTTCTAAAAAGATAACAAGATTGAAATAGCCGCAGATAATTATTAGGATGAATGGAGGATATAATTGGTTGTTATTTTTGTATTTGATTGTTAATAAATATAATAGATAATTGATAAAATAATAATTTATAAAATAAAAAACTATTTTTATAATTAAATAAAAATATATGGGGTTAATTTGTAATTAAAATTAGCTCAAAGACTACATAGCAATTTATAAAAAAACTCTAAAAACATGTTTTCTACTTGGACCACTAAGTGGTTCAAAGATTCTGGACCACCGAATCCTGAGCCTACTAAACCTCAATTTCTTAGTTTTAATTCTAGTCTTTAAAAATAAACACTATCTTAAAAATTTTGACTTGTTGTATTGAAAAAATAAATGCATTGCAAAATTTCTGTTCGAACCGATGAACATGTTATTAAAATTGGTAGTACTGATAAAAGCACTTGTAGAAAGTATTTGGATAGGAAGGATATCGAAGTTATTGAAGACGATGATCGAAAATAAAGACTAAATCATAAGAGGACACTTTCGAAAAAAAAAAGATGGTTATTTTAGAGAAGAAGAAAAATCTATTAATTTAGTTGTCCATGTTGTTTGTATTGCTTTTTATATTTATAGTGTTTGAAAAATGAATTAAAGAAAATAGTTGCTCTATTATTTGTTATGTATTGAAACATGCTATTTAGATTATATATCATATGGGTGTTTAGTGTTTACGGTGCGGTTTGGATCGGTTTTGAGTCTAAAACTCATTCGATTTGAACATTAATTTTACTTGTGGTGCGGTTTGGATTGGATGATGTTTTTAAAAAAATTCAATCCAATCCGATCCAATTTCAAGCGGTTTGGATTGGATTGGATTTGTGGTTTTGTAAATTAAAAAAATTAAATACATATAACAAGTCTTAACATCAACTTTTAAATAATTAACAATGACATAACAAATTTCAACAATATCTTAAAAAGCCAACGATATCATAACATAGAAATAAAATTATAGGTTAGTTAAAATAAATAATAAATAATATTTTGAACATAAATTATTTATTAAATAATAATAACACATGAATAATATAAAAATGTATAATAAATTAAACATGTTATAAGTATAATTATAAATATAATAATAAAATAATAATATTATAGCACATTGTGTGGTTTGGATTGGATTGGATCGGTTTTGAAAAGTAGATCCGAAATCCGATCCGATAAGGCGATTTGTAAAAAATAAAATCCAATCAGATCCAAATTAGTACGGTTTTAATCGGTTTCAGTTTGAATTGGATTGAATGAGCGGTTTAATTTAGATCGGTTTGAATTTGAACACCTCTAATATATCATGTCATTTGTAATTGACTTGTCTAAAATGCAATTTAAATTATAATGTCAATATGTTAGAAAAAAATAAAAAAGATAAATTCAAGTTACATACATAAACTTTTAAATTTGATGTTGAATAACTTGAAGAGGAATTAAAAAAAATAATTTATTCCATTTTAAAATCACTTTTTTTACATGTGCATTTGTAATAGCTATGTTAGCACTATAAAAATTATATTACACATTTTTATTAGGTTTGACAAATTTATATGAACAGAAAAATAAATACAACTTTTAAAAGAATTAAAAATTTAAAAATATTTTTAAATAGTAAAAAAACTAAAGATTTATTTATTTTTTCTTCTTTTATTTATTTATTTATTTATTTGTTGTTGTAGTTGTTGTTGTTTTTTGATAAACATAGAAACGTCTTTTAAAAGTTCCTAACATTATCAAATCAATCTCTTTATGAAAACTAGTGTGTTAAAACATTAACGTGCTAACAAATCTATTAGGGTTAAGTACGATTTTAGTTTGTAAGGTTTAGGTTAATTTTTTTTAACTTTTTTTATTGCATATCAAATATCTCTAAGATTTAACTTAGTTTTAAAATCGTCATTCGAATCAAAATATCCTTCTCATTCTTCACACAAATACTCAGTTTTTATTCTTCTTTTTCTTCTTTTCTATCATAGCAGCATCTCTTTTTCTTTTTCTTCTTCTTCATCGCAACATTAGCAACAATAACAATAAAATCAAAAGCAGAAATAATGTAATAAAAACATAAAAAAACAAAAACAGAAATAGAATCAAAAACAAAAGAATCAACAACAATAAAATTAAAAGCAGAAGAATGAAATCAGAATTAGAATAAAAAATAGAAACAGAAAAACAGAAATAGAAGAACAATAAAATCAGAATCAACAACAACAATAGAATCAGAATCAGAAACAATATGATTCACAAAATCAACAAATCAACAATGTAATTAACAAAAGAAATATAAATAGAAGAATCAACAATGTAATTAACAAAATCAACAAATCAGAAGCAGAACTGAAACCTTAGGGAGGAGCAGCGACGAGGATGCGAAGCAGCGTTGAGTAAGGAGCAGCGGCGACTGGCGAGCAAGCGAGGAAGAGGAGCGGAAATGGCGACGCAACAGATGTCCTCCCTCGCCGATCTGTTGGCGTCAAGGTCGAACACTAGTGCAGGAGCAGAAACAGCGACACGGCGTGCGATGTCTGTCCTCCTTTGCCGGCATCGTCGCCACCTTCCTCTTCCCCCTTCTTCTTCTTTCCTTCCTTATGGTTCTCTTTCTCTCTCTGGTATGTTCTTTTTCTTTTTTTTATTTTATGATTTTTTTTGTTAGGAGTAATTTTGTTTCAAATTTAAGGATTTAAGTAAAAAAAGACGTTTTTAAAATTAAGTTAAACTTTATGGACGGTTTTGTATAAAAAAAAATGTTAGAGACAAAAAATTTTTGGCTTATACCTTAAGGATCAAAATTGTATTTAATTCTAAATTTATTTTTTATAAATTAAATATCCATGACGGTAAAAAATTTGATGTTAGTCAAGATAATAAACATGTTATTGTACTTACATGAGCTCAATGACCCAAGAAACCTAATATGAAATAGGGTAAAGTATTAAATTGGTCCCTTATGTTTAGATATAATTTTGTTTTGGTCTTTAAGGTTTAAAGTGTCATATTTAAATCAAAAAAAGTTTCATTTAGCTTCAATGTAGTCCTACCGTGAGGTCAAAATTAAATAATTAACGGAATATCTTACATGACAGCAGTATAAGAACAAGATAATCTAGAGAACAAGTACAAGTTCTAGATGTACAAAATCAACTGTAAATATATCAATACATTTATTTATCAGTCTTCTTACAATTTAAATGAAATATTTTTTTATAGAATTAAGGAGAATGATAAATAAATGTATTAATGCATCAACGGTGATTTTATGTCTTTAGAGTTTGTACTTATTCTCTAAATTATCGATTTTGTTCTTGTATTACTGTCATATAAAACATTATGTTAATTATTTAACTTTAACTTTACGGTGGGACTAAATTAAAATTAAATAAAACTTTTTGGTATTTAAATAAGACATTTTAAACGTTAAAGACTAAAACATAATTACGTTTAAATGTAGCTATAATATTATACCCTATCAAATAAAATATTCCTAGTAAAACTCCGACTAAAAGTAGCCAACCGTAAGCTAATTCAATATGGTTTAGGATAATTGAATTTGAATCTTTTAAATTTTGAATTTTTATTTTAAAGGATAAAATGTGATTTTTTAGTTTTGAATAATTTTTTATATATTTTTTTGTTTCACTTACAAAATAAATAATAAAAGATCACATTTTAGCTTATAAAATAAAATTCAAAATTTAGAAGAACTAAATTTAGAATAACGAGTGCGCTCGCATTTAAATGATCGGATACGATCCTTAAATCCGATCTTAAATTCGACTTCAGGAGCAAATTTGACGCTCCCAAAATAATCATCTACCATGAAAAACTATGAATAAGGCTGAAAATTATGATGCAGAATCTCTCAGCCACTCTACAAATAATTCTCTATTTTAGATAAACTCTCAATCTAATTCAAAATATCTATTAATATTGACATTAAAATACTCCAATCCTCGTTTAGACACGAACTAAGAAATCCTTCAAAAGTTTGGACCATCATCAATCTCCACAAATTAAACCACTTTGGAGCAATTATATATAAAAAAAATAATTGTTCAACTCTTAAAGTTAATAAAGTGTCTTATTTTTTTATTAATTGTATATGATGAAGAATATTACAAAAAAAAAAAGAAAATTATACGCCAATTCTTTTCCATCCCTATTATATATGTAATTGATAATTGATCATTGATAATAGACAATCTAACAAGAAACAAATTCTTTTACGAAATAAAATTTTGAGGAATAATTTTAGTAAAAGTTTTTTTTAGACTAATTTGAACTAAATAATATTTTTCTTCCCAAATTGCACCTCCCTTTCACCCTTTGGGATATCAACGGTCAACGGTTGATAAAAGGACAAGGGCTATTTGCCTATTTGGCTATGCAGGCTCTACATAGTATACGCTGCACTGAATCTGATCCACTCTAACCGCCTTACTCGGTCAAACTAGATGCTCATTTTTCGTGACAGTTTCTTATCTAAAACTGCGCGCCTCTATTGCCAATCAAACTCCCTCCACCCCTTTCCCACCCATCATACCCGTCCAGGCGTCCATTACATCTCAACCGCCTAAATCCACGGTCCAAAACACTTCTAACCGCTCAGCCCTCATTCATCACACGAAACATGCACAGCATCGAAACTTTCTACTCCGGCGCTTCTATTTCCCTCCATACATAACCGCTAAGCTTCCTCCTCGTTAAACTGCAATTTAAAAAATTCGTGGCAATTCTGTTGAAGAAGTTTCAATAAGAGACGCGATTCTTCTCTCGAAACGATGAAGCATTCTGCATTCAGTTCTGTGGTTCTCCGAGCTCTGATCAATGGCAGGAATAACTGTAACCGTAGTGGCACGGCGGTTGCAACTGCGACGGTGATGCCGTTTATGGCGGCGGAAATGAGCCGCCACTGCGCGGGTGCTGGTGGCTTGAAAAGAGGATTCCCCTGCTGGAAGAGAATGATGGCTTCCGAGTCCCTGCGGTCGTCTGTTGAGGCAAATTCGACGGAAAAGAAGGAGGAGGAGAAGAAGAGTGAAGGCAATAGCCTTGTGGCCTCGAGTTATTGGGGGATTTCGAGGCAGAAGGTTACGAGAGAGGATGGGACGGAGTGGCCTTGGAACTGCTTCATGGTGAGGAACTGAGGATTCAGTTTCTGATTGTTTGATTCGGCAAATTTTTTAATTATTTTGTACTCTATATATTTATGGCTTTTCATAGTTCTATAGCTGTGAAGTATAAATGTTCATGCGAATTTCCGTGCATTGGTTAGTTCATTATGAAATTTACGATCAGTTAAGGTAAATCTTAGCATTACCACAAGATTTTGTTGCTCTTATGAAGTGGAGGGTTTTTGTTAATTGTTTTGTTATGCTGATAATGGTTGGAATTCTTTTAAAGAGCTTATATCAGTATATGGAACCACTAGTTTTTTGGGCTATGGTTATCTTTGAACGGATGTTAGCATGTTTTCCTTTTTGTCTATGCAGCCGTGGGAGACTTACCATTCAAACTTGTCAATTGATTTGACCAAGCATCATGTTCCAAAGAATTTTCTGGATAAAGTTGCTTATAGGACAGTGAAGCTCATCAGAATTCCGACTGATGTTTTTTTCAAGGTGTGTAGTATAAAATCTCCTATAGCGGGCATAATCCCCAACAAAATATAAAAGAAGTCAGTATATAATTTGTGTATAAAGGGGGATACATAAAGAGATACCACAATTTCATTAGAAAACTATCAAGATATTTTCCATGTGTATAAGTTGTCCTTCATCATAATCCATGGCGTGATATTTCCAGAGACAATATGGTTGCCGTGCAATGATGCTTGAAACAGTTGCAGCTGTTCCTGGAATGGTGGGAGGAATGTTGTTGCACCTGAGGTCACTCCGCAGGTTTCAGCACAGTGGGGGCTGGATCAAAGCATTGCTCGAGGAAGCAGAGAATGAGAGAATGCACTTAATGACCATGGTGGAACTTGTGAAGCCTAAATGGTATGAAAGAATACTTGTTCTTGTTGTCCAAGGAGTTTTCTTCAACGCGTTCTTTGCGCTTTACTTACTCTCCCCAAAGCTAGCTCATAGAGTTGTTGGGTATCTTGAGGAGGAGGCCATACATTCTTACACTGAGTTCTTGAGGGACCTAGAGAGTGGTGCAATTGAAAATGTTCCTGCTCCTGCCATTGCAATAGATTATTGGAGGCTTCCCAAGGACGCCAAATTGAAAGATGTTATAACCGTCATTCGTGCCGATGAAGCTCATCACCGAGATGTGAACCATTTTGCTTCTGTGAGTATCATTCAAAACAATGTTTATCTTTTGGTTGTGTTGCAACATATCCTCTGAAATTGTTTATGCTTCTTTCATTTCATTTTCTCTCAGAAGTTAGATACGATTTTTCCCCTTGGAACATAGAGTTTGAAAAGTGTGCATTTAGACTAAATCCCCATTTTGGTCCCTCAGATTCACGCAATTACTCAATTTGGTCATCGAAATTCAAAATTATCTATACTAGTCCTCCAGATTTGCGTTCGGGCACCAATATGGTCCCTCAACTCTTTCTGGCAATGATTGGGCAAACGGAGTGCTAAGATGGCACCCTCCCTGCCACATTGGATGATGAGTAAACGACGTCGTTTACTTTTAGCGTCCAAACAAGTAAAAAATGAAGAATAGTGGAGGTAGAGAAGAAAAAGAATATTTTATTTTGGGTCTCCATCGTTTCTTCTACCTTCATATACAAAGCGACCACATTTCTGACTTGTTTAGGTGCCTAGGGTAAACGAAGTCGTTTACTCATCATCCATCGTGGCAGGGAGGGTGCCATCTCAGCATTACATTTGTTTAGTCATCGCCAGAAAGAGTCGAGGGACCACATTGGTGTCCGAACTTGAATCTGGAGGACCAATATAGGTAACTTTGAATTTCGAGGACCAAAATGAGTAATCGCGTGAATCTCAGGGACCAAAATGGGGATTTAGTCGTGCATTTAAGATATATGGATATATAGATGGTAGTATACCCGAGGAGCAATAATCTAAAGACAACTAAAAATGACAATTCTTCCAATTTCCTCAGCCCTAACTACAATTTCAATATAAAAGATTGTACAGAGTAGAGACACATTCATTAGTTTGCAGCTGAGAGTATCCATTTCATCATTCATTTCACCTACAAAATGCTGATTAACTTAACTTTCTACTGAAATATTAGTAAACTATATGGAGGTTAGAGAATCAAAAACCTAACCACTTTGGTAGACTTGGTATCATGTGAAAGATGCATTTTCTTCTTGTGGTATGTTCTTAACCTTGATTTGTGGTCGGTAGGTTCATTGTTTGCTTTTCTAGGGAGGATTAATTAATTGACCATGTTTGGTATGACTGTATTCACATCTGCATATTCTGATTGCATTTGTACGTTGGATTTTATACAATTATGTTCTTCTCCTGTAGGATATCCACTTTCAGGGAAAAGAACTGAGGGATGCACCAGCTCCTATTGGCTATCATTAGCTCTATACATTGCTGTTGCGACAAATTCAACCATGAGGCTAAGTCCTCTTTGGTGTTCATCTAGATAGCTACAAGTACCAATATTTTGTTTGATACAGGAATTCCGTGTTATACCGCTGTTATACTAATGAATATGATGATCCTATAGTCCAACTCATCTGAAGACAAATATGTTTATAAGGAAAACAATACTTGGTTCAATATGATAGAGTTACAACAAAGTCAGAACACTTCTTCCACCTTTGGAATACAATATCATCATCATAGACGGAACGTTTTGATTGGTAAGTCGTAGTTCGAAGCTGAGGCATCATCTTCAAAACATTTTAAAAATCTAAAGTTAGCAGCATCAGTTTACAACAAAATGTTTGTTTCGTTCTCTTTTTCACATGTATGCTTACGGGTTACCTCTTAAACCTTCCCACTAGTTGTCTTCTAACAGTTTCAAACAGAGGATATATGCTTTAAAGTATTAATCGTTGGTTAATTGGTTTAGACTCAATATGGTATGCAGTGAGAGTACATGAACTCAAGTGAAATTTTGTTCGTGTGACGCGACATGATGTTCCAAAATTAGTATTGCATAAAGATTCACCATTTCACATCTTATATCTTGCATAGCAGCCAGCAGGTCATTGTAAAGGTTGTAGTTGAATATTTTCTTCCTTTCTTTGCAGATGTCTAAATACATTCAAAATCTCTAACAATAAGTTTACAATTATTTTCCCCATAACTTGACCAAGCAAAATCGAAGACTATTCTATTAAAATTAAAGCATAAATCATAACACTCCCGAATCCATGATTGCATGCTAAGAAAGAAAAAAAAATGATGGTGCAGAGGGATGGCCACGCCATTCTCGTGCCAACCACCACCAACAATAATAGTACCTAATATTCAGAGAGAGAATGAGAGATGTTACATAAATTATTTGTGTATATTTGTTTTAATTTTTTTATATTAAAAGTAATTATAGAAATAAAATATTTAATAGAACAACACATATAAACCGTACAAACATCGTTTATACGGTATTTAATAGGACTATCACCTGACCCCATATTTCTTTACCTTTTAGCCGATTAATTTCCCGTAGTGATTCTTGAAATGAAATGCCGAGTAAATGAATGAAACGTCGAACTAGTTTTAACTTGTCAAGCTAAACACAAGACTAAATATATCCATGATGATATAAGTTAGAGCTAGTTTAGGACTTTATTTGTTGATTCAGTATTAGAAAAGGAATTCAAAAACTAATATAGTATCCAGAGGCCAGAACTAAATGTTGAGACTAGTACAGTAAATTTGGGATTTGAGAGACCATAAAAAAATCATAAATCTGAAGGACTATTTGGGATTTAGTCCCTTTTAGCCACTTTCATACATGTTCAGTACTGTCTCATTTTTAGTATCAACAATCATACATAAACCCTAAATCCTAGTTAGTATCGATGATTCATATTTGGTGTTTAAACTTCGACAAAAACAAGAAAAACAAGAGATGGGTTAATCATTGTTGTTTCGTTGCTGACTTGCTGCACCCCAATATCCACTATTCCACTGTAAGCAAATCCCACGGATGGCTTAACTCTTAAGTCTATAACTATCTCATATTTTTGAAACGCCACAATAGTCACCTTCCATGTATGGTACTAGCAGCCTAGAGAAAGAGCCACCTTAGCTTAAACAAGCGTTAGTTCTATTCTCTTTTCCACTGATCATTCATCCCTCCTTCGAACTCATCCAACGATGATCGATATTAAAATTATTATTTTATAGCTATATACTAAAGCTTTATTTAATCATCCATTCATTCTTTATTCTTTACATTGTACGAAGCTTTTGTTTCCATTTCTGCTACCGTGTCGATGAAGGAGAAAAGAGGGAAAAAGGGGCACGAGAGGGATTAGTGAACTCCGAACCAGAAAAAAACTTAATAACAGCACTTCAAGGAGAATGTGACAAACCGACAAAAGGGTTAGGTGAAGACTGAAGAGTGAAGAGAGAAAAGAGAAAAGAAGGAATTGTGAAAAGCAAGGGGTCACGTGACGGGCACTATATTGCTGAATGTTTTATAAATTATAATGTTATTAAAAAGAAATTTAAGTTAATGACTATTATTATTAAATAAATACTTTTAATTTTCAAACGTAACCGGATGAAATATTTTGAAAAAAAAATTTTTAATACATGGATAAATAAATAAAGTAACAGAAAAATAAATATACCACTAATATAACAATAGGTACATGAATAAGAAAATTAGATAGTTAACAACAATAAATATCAATAAAGTAAATATATTATCATAAATATTTCTCAATTATTACAAGAGGGTCGCCCACCACAAGAAAAACGTGTAAACAGGAGTGGATTCTAATACCAAAACTGTGCAATACCAAATTTAATTAGCAACGCAGTGATAGGTAGAAGAAGTGAAGAACTGAAGAAGATAATAATAAAAGTAAATAAATAAAGAAATAGTAGAGAGTAACACGCGCAAAGCTATAACTTCGCTCAACTGGACCAGTAGATTGCTTCCACATTCAAACAGTCTCCTCTTGTTCTTCTTCAACTCTTCAGCAGAATCCAATGGATTCTGCAATCTCCGTCACCACACCGGCGCAGATGGCACTCTTCAAGGCTCTCCACCGCCACTTCGCCGCCACGGCTCCTCATCGCCTTCCTCTTCTCCGCCGCAGCCTCAAATGCGCAGTCAATTCCTACGCCTCCCGCCACATTCCGAGCTCACCCGCGGTTTTCAGTTTCTCGCCGTCGCTCAGTGCCTTCCGCGTGCTGCTTCCGCCGCGACCTCCGTGCCGTTTACGGTGCGTTTCAAGCTCCGTCGCTTCCTTCGCTTCTGAAGCCGGCGGCGGAGGCTTCGGCGGAGCCGGAACTGGCGGCGAAGGAGGAGGAGGAGGCGGCGGCGGCGAGTCTGGAGACGGTAGCGTGAAGTTAGTTGGAGACGCGGCTCAGGAGGTTTCGGCGCTTTCGCCTGATGTGATCATTCTCGATGTTTCGGTATGAAAAACTTGTTTGAGTGAAGTTTGGTTTGGTTCTCTTCTTCCGTTTTATTTTCTTTGGCATTTCTAACTAAGCTTTCTTTTACGTTCTCTTTGTGTGAGTTTGATAGGGAATGACGTGCGGTGGATGTGCTGCGACTGTAAAGAGGATTCTGGAAAGTCGTGTAAGTTCGTTGCAATATTGATTTTGATTTGGTTTAGGTGCTTCCATTATTCTATATGTGTAAAATGATTAGTGTTTGCAAATGTTGACTAACTTTGATGTTGAATGTGCCCTTGTACGTGAATAGTTGATTGGCATTTGATGTTCATGTGTGTGCAATATTTGAGATTATATTTGTAAGCATTGAATTTATATACCCACATTGTGAAATTGAACTTCCTTACACTGTGATCCAATTATAAATAGATAAGTCTGTTGATGTTCTTAAGGTAGCATTGAGAATCTGTGTCGCTATCTTCTGTAATATTTAGTTCTGATAAAAATGATAAAAAATCGTAAAAGGACAGAAAATTCAAGGAAATGACAAGTAAAGTAGATAAGACATTCTATTTTTCTTCTTTAAATGCATGGCCATTTAGATTTTTTTTTAAAATTTGTTTTCTTAAATAAAGGATCAGGAATCTGAATTGTGGTTCTTTATTTCTTATGTTAATGCACAGCCCCAAGTGTCATCTGCTAGTGTGAATCTAACTACAGAGACAGCAATAGTTTGGCCTATATCTGAAGCAAAAAAGGCACCAAATTGGCAGAAGCATTTAGGGGAGGCACTTGCAGAGCATTTGACTAACTGTGGATATAGCTCCAGCCTTCGAGGTATGTTTTCAACATTATCAGTATAATGTCTCTTTGTGTTTCTGGGATGGGAAAAAATTTAGGAAGAGTTGTCAATGGATGCCACAAGCCTCAGTGAGACAATTCCTATGAAGGATCAGGATCAGGAGCCAAACCCAACATCTTATAGTTGAGAGAGTTCGATACTAGTAGTTGCTGGCTCAACATGGAGTTTATTCCTTTTAATATATTAATACCCGTTTCTTTTCGCTCCCCCTGTGGTTATTCTTTCTTTTTCCACCCTTTTATTATGAATCATACCTAGTTTGTCCCATCTTAGTAATGTCCTTTGTGCGTCTGTTATCTCTCAGTTATTGAAGAAATAATTAGAATATTTAGGGACAGTATTGTGCAGATCAATCTGTAAAAAGTGTAAAACTCAGCTTTGTATTACCTTCAGAATTGTTATAGCCATTGCTTGATTATTGGTAGACCAACGTTGAACCCAAGATTTTGGTTGGGCATTATTGAATAGTGTTTGAGGATAATTTTTTCGCAAGTGATTTTTCTATCAAAAGAAGTACATAGTGGTGACTTCAAATTGCCCAATAGACCTAACATGATATTGGATGCCTTTGAAAACTGGTTATCCACTTAGCAGTTATTAGTGTAAATGAGATTAGATGTTAACATATGTCATAGAATTCAATTTGATTCACATGAAGCTTGGTGGGTTAAGTGGCAGGTAAGGACGATAGCAACTGAAGGAATTATTTCATCATATAAATGCTAAAGAGTGGTTGTCTGGAGTCAATCGTATGTTCTTAATTCATGAGGTTCTGAGTTCAAAACAATACCTTTTTATATGGCTAAACTATTTCCAAATCTTATATCGACCATTCTTAGATCTATAGGATAGTTTAAAAACCATTATTGATGTTGTAATTCCTCCCTTCAGTAGGTGAGTCTCCATGGATTCTTGAGGGTGTTGGAGTTCCGTGACACTCTTCTGGCAGCCCTGCATGATGACGGATTTGCTGATGTTGACTCTGAAAGTAGCAATCCTTTAGTTATCAAGAATTTTGAGGACTCTATTTTGTATGAGACTATGAGTGATACATGGGCTTATGTAGCTGTGTAAACAATTATTGCTTACCGCCGCTCTATTTTATTTTTGCCCATTGTAGGATAATAAATGAACTTTTGATATGTCTATCATGGTTGTAGCTGTATCGTTGTACTTTTAAAATCATAATTTGTTTTTCATACCCCTCATATTTCTCTTTATCATGTGCGATGGTGTAACAGTGCTCTGAGTTATTTCTACTTTCTTTTACTTGAGGGACAGAGGATAGTCCTTTTTATCTTTTGGCTGCATTCCCCTTATGCATCAATGCATGCTTGTTACCTCCTACTAGTGAACAATATGCAAACTAGTTTAGCAAATAACTGGGAAGAATGACTGTATTGTGCTCATCTATGATGGAAACCTGGCGTAAATCCCTCTAAATTGCTACTACAAGTTACTTTTTTGAGTGATAATTTCTTTTGCTAAATTAAAATCATATCAGCTTTCTCCTTTGGTATGGTTGCTTGACTATCCTACTCTTTCTTAAGTGCAGACTCGGGAAGAGACAATTTCATCCAAATTTTTGAAAGAAAGATGGAGGAAAAGCGCAAACAATTAAGACAAAGTGGTAAGAATCTCATTGAGTCTTTTCTATAAACCAAGTGTAGTGATAACAGCCTACTTCTGATATATCTGACTGGTTCTCCGAGGATTTATCTGCTTTCTAATCTTGATACTAATCATCGTTGTGCTTCCTTTTTTTTCTTGTGCTGTTCTAAGGTCGCGAGCTAGCTGTTTCTTGGGCTCTTTGTGCTGTTTGTCTTGTTGGCCATCTCTCTCATTTCTTTGCAGCTAGGGCACCGTGGATTCATGCATTTCATTCTGTTGGATTTCATGTGTCACTGTCTTTGTTTACATTGCTTGGTCCTGGTCGCCAGCTTATCTTAGATGGACTAAAAAGCCTTCTTAAAGGGGCACCAAACATGAACACCTTAGTTGGTCTTGGGGCCTTGTCATCATTTACAGTCAGTTCATTTGCTACGCTGCTACCAAAATTGGTAAAATGTTCATTTGAACTTTAGCACCAACCTGGAATTTTCATTTCATTTATTCTCTAGCTATGTTTTGTTGCTCAGTTACACTTGTAAAAGTTAAAGAAAATGGAAAACTAAAATCCCATATTTTGCGGAGTGTCTTATTTTTTGTCATTTACTTATGACTTCTAAAGTTATGGCTAATTGATGCTTGATAAGACGAGTTTTCAACTAAAAATTGCACTATAGTCATCTTCATTTATTTATCATTTTATATATAAAGAAGACTATAAGATAGCAGCATTTGTTATCCAGATTCTAAAAATAGAAACTAGGTAAAATAATTAATATGCTATATCAATTCAGGTGGTTTGGTTTAGTGTGATATTTTTCTATAAATCAAACCCGCCAATATAGGATCCGATTCATTGGTTCGGACTGATTTATGTACACCCTGTTTACCTTTACCTATAAAAATGCATGTTTAATCTGTATTCTCTGTCTCATTTACTTTATGGTGCTGGTTATAATTTTATTTTTCTTTTTGGTTTTGGATAAAGACTAAGAATGGGGTGTGTCTCTTAAGCGACATGCTCACTGTTGGTGTGATGCTTCTTGTCTGTTTTCATTTGGCATATTAATCCAAAGCCAAAAAGTATATTTGTTTCCTCAAATTATACATATATACATGTGATGGCAATTGATTTAAGTTTATATATCTTAAGTCTTAACTATATTATTTTCTAATGCAGGGTTGGAAAGCTTTCTTTGAGGAACCAATTATGCTGATTGCATTTGTCTTGTTAGGAAGGAATCTTGAGCAGAGAGCAAAAATTAAAGCAACAAGTGATATGACAGGACTTCTTAGTTTACTACCATCAAAAGCCCGCCTTCTTGTTAATAATGGGAAAACAGAAGTTGAATCAGTTGTTGAAGTTCCTTCTGACAGTCTTTCTGTGGGAGACCAAATTATTGTGTTGCCTGGAGTAAGTAATATCAAAATCTACAATTTATTGGAGATAAACCTGGAGCTCCTTCAAACAGAGAAACTTTAATCTTTGTTTTTTTTTTTAAAAAAGAAAAAAGAAAGGATGACTTCTATTAGCATGTCTTTGGATGGTAAAAGTTATCTAATGAGATATGAAAGATAAAGGAAGAATGATAATACTTATATTCTTAGTGTCCACAAGTACGGGAAAGGGGGATTCTTACCACACTGCTTTGTTCATGAACCATGGTGCTCTATGTATTGCAAGACATTTTCTTATAATGATTTTAAGTTTGAACACCCTGTCTATATTTTGGGAAGTGACATGCATAAATATGTGCTTTGATATTCCTTTTAACATTCATTTTTATTCTCTAGGATCGTATCCCAGCAGATGGAATTGTCAGATCTGGTAGAAGCACTGTAGATGAGTCAAGTTTCACTGGTGAGCCACTTCCAGTAACAAAATTACCAGGGGTACCATTCTATCCTGACATATTCGTATAATATGAAATTTAGTTGTCGTTGGACGCAATGTGTTGGTTTCTTTAAGCAATGGTGCATGCTATGGTCATGGTTTGAAATTCTTCAAGGCATTGTTTGCATTTATAAATAAAACATGAAGACCAGTTGGTAATTGATGATCATGTTTTATGTCGGTATCTTTGTTAATGATGGACACACTTCATTTTTTGTTGATATATGATTGAGACTTTCACAGTTGTGGAACTGGCAGTACTGGGCGGTATAAGACTTCAAGTAACTTTGGTTGATGGATTTTATATCTGTAGAGTGATGTTGCAGCTGGAAGTATAAATCTTAATGGAACTCTCACAATGGAAGTAAGGAGACCAGGCGGTGAGACTGCTATGGGGGACATTGTACGTCTCGTTGAAGAGGCACAAAGCAGGGAAGCTCCAGTACAGAGATTGGCTGATAAGGTTTCTTAATTAAATCTCAATTATTTTGAGCAACTTTGTTTCTATCTACAAATGTCTAGTCTTGCAAACTTCATGCTTCTATATTGGGTGGTTAGCTTCAATTATGTTTTCTTCTTTTTTATATTGTCTTCCCCCCTTATTTTTTCAAGTAGGATTTCTCATCCTTTTGTTCTGTGGCTGTATTATCCTTTTTCTTTAATAAATCTTATGCCTTATCCTCATCACTAAAAATAAGTGTTAGCATTTTTTGTATCCAGGTGGCTGGACACTTCACTTATGGGGTGATGGCAGTCTCTTTCACCACTTTTACATTTTGGAGTCTATTTGGCAAACATGTTTTACCTACTGCTTTATACCAAGGAAGTGCAGTTTCATTGGCTCTGCAGCTTGCTTGCAGTGTTCTGGTATGCTTCAAATGTTTATGGACGTTAAAATATCCCACGATGCATTTTGAGAAACAAGGAAGCTTGAAAATCTTGTCTGCATCTCTATACAAAGCTAGCAAATTAATATTATAAAATCTGTTTTGGTGCTCTCACATAATGGGTTGGCCATTTAGATTGAAATGTTCTTTTGACAAGGCACAACACTATATATTTACATATATAGCGTTAAATCTTTTTGGCTATGCTTCAAGCTTCACACGATTTTATATAAGATGTTTAGTAGTGTGTCAGAAACATAGAATCTATACAAATCAATTTAATTCATTCCCTTTTTATCTGCGTGTAACATCTTTAGCTACATGGTTCCTGATTTATGGTTCTTTTGGCTATGCATCTGCCCTCTTGTATTTTATTTTGAATGCTACGTCATTAGTTTGTTTGAGAGCATTTAAAGTTAAGGTATTTAAAACTGCAATAGCTTAAGACAAAAAAAAGAAAAGAAAAGAAAAGAAAGATAGCTCTTTTGCTTTCATGAGAGACCCTTTTACTATTTAAGAGGCACACATACTTAGGTTTTTTTGGTCCAACTAAATGATTCATTTATTGTTGTTGAATTCTATGGAAGGTAAAGTACTATAATTTTCCTTTTGAGATGAAAAATAGGAGAGAGAAAATAGTCTGCTAAATATTTTAGTTTTCAGTTACTGTCTAGATGAAGGATCTTATAGCTATTCCTGGTAGTAATACTTGTCTATTGATGCAGGTTATTGCTTGTCCATGTGCACTCGGATTAGCCACACCTACTGCTGTGCTGGTAATTTCTTCATAACAATCACATCCATAAAGACTGTTTAATCTAAGATTATGGCATTGTATGTGTATTTAACAGGTTGGAACTTCTTTGGGGGCTACAAGAGGTTTGCTGTTGCGTGGTGGAAACATTCTAGAGAAGTTTGCCATGGTAGATACAGTTGTATTTGACAAAACAGGAACCCTTACAGTTGGTCGACCTGTTGTGACAAAGGTTATTGCTCCTTCATGTGAACAAAATGCAAATTCAAGGTACTACTGTACAGCAAGATACATCCACCCATTAATCACGATCAATTTATATGGGAAGATTAAAATGACGTCAACTTTGTTTGAATTCTTCGTTAATACAAGATGATATCCTTTTTACTCTGACTAAAAAACATGCGTTTTGCTATGTATATTCATGCAGTCAAATAATAGTTCTAATTTACATTAAGAATGTCAAAATAACCCATCGTTGTGCTCACCTTTTCTCTCTTTTTTGGTTAAAAAAGGTCTCCAAAAGAAATCTAATGGCATTTTGTGAAACATAAATCTAGATATGTAAAAAATATATATATACTGTATGAATTCTTCTGTTGAAGTTATCCAACTCAATGTGGTATAAAGTTCATTTTTTAATTCAGCCAAGCAGAAGAGAATACATGGTCTGATGTCGAAGTTTTGAGGTTAGCAGCTGCAGTAGAATCGAATTCAGTACATCCAGTCGGGAAAGCTATTGTGGATGCTGCTCAGAAAGTTAATTGTACTAATGCTAAGGTTCTTCTTTCTCTATTCAACTTCCCCATCCTGATATCAAGTGTTCTCACTGCTTTATTCTGTGAAGAACTTTACTTCTTTTCTCTCATCATATCACCCACTGTTCTTTGGTTCTCTTCTTGCTCATACAAATCACATGACGCTTTTGCTTTACATGAGCTGATAAATTGAATATATTCTAATACATCTTTTTGGTGTAGTATTAAATATCATATCATTAGCTTTAATTGTTATAGTATCTTTTATTTATTTATTTATTTTAAATTATTGATTAGTTTATCATATTAATAAAATGTATTTTGCTTACATAATGGAAATAAATAAACAAAATTATTTGAAAATTAAAATAAAAAGATAATAACATTGTTATATTTGCCGACCGTGCTCTTTACTATATTACCTGGTTTATCTATGCGTCTGAGTGTGTATGTGTCAAAAAGGGAATGATATCATAGTTTATAATACTGGTGGATTTTTGGCTTTCCATGAGCTAATCTGCCTCTAATAACAGTTGGCTAATTGCTATGAGTTGCTATTCTCTTGTAGAGGAGAAACGACTGGGTACTTAACTTTGTTTTGTGCCCCCCTTTTACTGTCAGTATATGCCATCTATATGAGACTGACTTATTAATAGGCAACATTTATTGGCTGTAAGACTCACTGACTAATGTACTGTTGTAAAATAGAACCTTTTGGTGGTAATTTGTGAATGCCTGAAATCTGTAATTCATGTTAAATATATTGTCATAAAGGTTAGTTTCATGAGGACACACCTGTTAGCGTATGTATGCCTTACTACAAATTTGCAGGTTGCAGATGGAACATTCCTTGAAGAACCTGGTTCTGGTGCAGTAGCAACTGTTGATAACAAAAAGGTCTCTGTTGGGACATTGGATTGGATCACCAGGTACTGGAGTATTTGATTTTTATCATTCTCTGAAAATATACAGGATAGGATGCACCTCAAATTTTATTTATTTTTTAAATTTAATTTATTTAAAGGAATTTTTTTCCTTTTTTTTTTCAAATGAATGCAGCATATTGCTGATTATGCTTGCTTTAGATTCATCCATGTTACTAAGATACTGGATGGTAGCTTTGTTTTTTTTTTTTCTTAACAAAAATGTATATACTATAAATTTTGTTTAGTTGTAGAACTTTTTCTTGCCTTTTTCTTTATAAAGTTCTTATGTCAGCATATATTTCCTTTATACAGGCATGGGGTTAGCAGCAAGATACATCAAGAATTGGAGGATTTTAAAAATCAATCTGTTGTCTATGTTGGAGTAAATGATACTCTAGCTGGCCTTATTTATTTTGAAGATGAGATAAGGGAAGATGCAAAACACGTTGTTGATCAATTGTCTAAGCAAGGTATTGGAGTATACATGCTGTCTGGAGACAAAAGGAATGCAGCTGAGCATGTTGCATCCCTTGTTGGAATCTCTAAAGAGAAGGTAAAAGGTTGCATACCTTGACATAGCTGAATTGAATCATCTATTGCTTTATTACTCAGAAACTTCTACATTTACACTGTAAAAAGTGTGGAGCTACAAACTTTGACGATGTTGATGACCCCAAGCCTAAACATGCTCTGTGTGTGTTTGACTGCTGTTTACTTACAGCAATTGATTCCCACCTTGTGGTATATGTAAGGGTGTGCGGCATGTGTGTGTAACTGCTGCTGTTTTAGACTTGCAGCAATGGATTCCCACCTTGTCCATATGTAATCCTTTTGCTGGCTATTTCAGCTTTAGCATAGATGTCTGTGTACGTCTTTGGTCCAAATTCTTCTTGTACAAAATTCCCCCCTTTTTTTGGTTAGTTAATGATTGTTAGTACTTGGAAAATTTGTGCCAATTGCAGGTTCTATCTGGAGTGAAACCAGATGGGAAAAAAAAGTTCATAAATGAACTACAGAAAGATCAGAAGATTGTAGCTATGGTTGGTGATGGAATTAATGATGCAGCTGCCCTGGCCTCTTCACATATTGGTATCGCATTAGGTGGAGGTGTTGGAGCTGCTAGTGAGGTGTCTTCTATTGTATTGATGCGCAACCAGCTCTCACAGGTATTTTTCTTTCTTTAGGATCTTTTATTTATTCTAATCTTCTTAAAACTTTTCTGTGTTGTCCAAAGTTGTCTTCACCTTACAATATGTAGGACATGTCTTAAGTTTAAAAATGAATTTACTTCAATTATCTCAGCCTCGAATACTTCTTGAATCTTGATGAAATGTATTCAAGGTATCTAATCTGTTATGACTATGCTCTATGCAGTTAGTTGATGCTTTGGAGCTCAGCAGGCTAACCATGAATACTGTAAAACAAAATCTTTGGTGGGCCTTCATATACAACATTGTAAGTTCTCCCGTCCAATATAGAAATTGATCTGCATTTAAAACAGGTTGCTGCAGTGTTTGTCTTAAATTTTATTTATTTATTTATATATTATTATTATTATTATTATTATTATTATTTTGGTGTATTTAGATAGTGATAGAGAGAGGACCCATGTGATTTGTTAGTGGGAAAATTTGTATATTCGAGAGTGTTGAGGAGGGAGAATTTATTCTGATTCTACATAAAGGAAATTAGAGGAAGGTGAACGGCTGTGAGTTCAATTTTTTTCACGTTGGAATTTGAGCTCCACATCAATATGTTATAAGTTCTAACAGCTTATTTCATGCTACTCTTCGTATTAAAAGTTAAAACGCAGAATACGATCTAATGTCCAACTGACCAGTAACATTGAGCATCTGAGTATGGGGAGACTATGCCATTTGAGCTATTACTCATTGGCTTGATCAACACTGTTTCTTATTTATTTATTTATCTTTTATTTTTGGGCATTTATCATCATTATTTTATTTTTATTTTTTTTCCAAAGTTAGGAGTGAGAATTGAACTCGAGACCTCTAGGTGAGGATGGAGAGACTATGCCATTTGAGCTATAGCTCGTTGGTGCATTTATCATCATTATTATTATTTGGTGTGTCTTGAAGTTAATATAACTTGAACAAAACAAAGATAACTTATATTGTGTGTTTATTCCACTGCAACCGGGATACTTATAACTTACTTTGTAACTACTAGTTAAGTTTTATATTCAACCCAGTTTGGGACTGATTATTCTTCATTTGTTGTTCCAACGCTTCTATTGATTTTTTAATCTCTGGAAATGTGCTATTCAAATGGTGTGTTATAATTATATTTCTATCTTTATACAGGTAGGGATTCCAATTGCTGCTGGAGTGTTATTCCCTATAAATGGAACCATGCTGACTCCATCAATTGCTGGGGCTCTCATGGGGTTGAGTTCCATCGGTGTAATGACCAACTCGTTACTTTTAAGATTCAGATTTTCTGCAAAGCAGAAACAAATACATGGCATGTTGCCGAAGACCAAAATCTATGCAGATTCTGACCTGGAAAACCAAAACCAGAAACTGAAATACCGGTATTAGATGTTAGGAGGCTCCTCCTAATAGCATAGAAACGAGGTTCCCATCCTGATGGCAGGTTAAGTAGAGCATGCTAGGTATATGCCTCATAAATTCTAACCTTTGATCTTTGCCATCACAATGGTAGGGACACCACCCTAATTTATATAATGTATAATTGGAGGATATAAAAACAATTTTTCATTTGAACTAAATAAAATAAATTCCATAACCATTTTGGGTCTTCCATCCTGTAAATATTATCTTGACGTTTCCCATGTCATCAGGATTACTGCATAATGCCGGCTTTGCATGGGGATATTAGGTGAGGCATCATCCTTAGGCTACCCTTATAAGGATGAGGAATTTTAATATGGGTCATGCTATCCATACTCTCTGAATTGGATCCTCTACAAGGAGAGTAGTTATAAATAATAAAGTGAAGAATTGATCAATTGCTTTTATTGTGCATGGATTTCACCGAACTGATTTAAAGGTAATTAATTTGTCATTCCTTCACTTTACAACTACTCTCACTTCACAAAATCCTAATATATTCTTGGAAAGACAATATTAACTTTCTATTAACACTCTATTCTGTCTTTTATTCCTTCCCGCCAGTAGCTAAGCTTGTGGCAGCGTCGTTTGTGTCAAAATAACTTATCCTTCCAATGTTCTTGCATCGGGATCCCTTGCAATCTCATGAAATTCATTCGTGTATAATGCCTTTTTTGTATTTGCAAATATTACATTTCATATTCTGTGAGAAAAATATCTTCATATTGCACCTCAACAATTTTTTATTTAATATTGGATTTAATTTATACATATGGATGATAATGTAAATTCAGTTTGTATCGTCACTTAAATGACTAAACCAAGAGAATAATTTGATCAATCTAAAAATTATAAACCAATTTAATTATGATAAAAAATTTACATATAGTTATTTTTATATAAAGTTAATAGTTGAAAATTATTTGACTAAATTATAATCTAACACTTCTTAATTATTAATAAACGATTTTACCTTTAATTATTTCGAAAAAATCACCTTAACAGAATATCATGTCCAATTTCTTAAATATTGCTCGCTCTTCTCTTTGCCTTTTTCTATTTGCAGTTAAATAAAAATAAAATTTAATAGTGGATAATAAACCTATTGTCCAAAGAAAGAACATACTACATCTAAACAACGTAATCATTGATCTTCGAGGAAAATATCAACCTTTTAGAACCCTAAATGCTCAAGTTTGCAATAATCATATCAAGTTTTCTAACGTTATCTTTGTAAAGATGTAGGAATAACCTTAATAATAATAAAAAGAAAAGTAAAAACTCAGGTACAATTAACTTCATATAAAGTTGATAACTATTTCACCAAAAAAAATTTGATAACTAAGAGTCATTAGATAAAAATTTAGTCAAATCAGTTAAACTATTTAACGGCTTGTTAACTGCACCTGAATTTTTATCAAAAATAAAAAACATGTAAGAATAACCTATAAAATCCGATCAGATACCACTGTACAAACTCGGCGTTCTGTAAAACTGAACTGGAATTCCACACCCGCATTTGTACACAGCAATGTATATGTATATATATTTTTCCCCTCTCCCTTTCCTTAAAAATGTTACAAATATCAGTTACTTTCTGTTCCCAGCCTGTTCTAATTCTGTATACCCACGTAGCAATCGACAACCATAAGGAACATAAAAAATTTCCGAATGATGAACTGGAAAGATATTCAGTAAGTTCGGAAACCACGTATCCGAGCAAACCATTCGAACTGTGCAGTTTCAAATGAGACCCCTCCAAGACCCACTCACTGCTACCTTTCTGTTTTCCAAATCAAATTGCATTTGTTTTATTCGGGTTGTAAAAAATGTGTTCAAACCATGTAAGTCATGCCAACCTGCATCAGATGTGAATGGGGTACACTTAAGTTTGCGATACCCCTCCTGCAGTTCTTTCTCAAAAAAGCATAAAAATAGTTAATAACTAGCTTCTTTAAGAACCAGGAGTCTTTCCTAGCCCGTATATCCCCATGACCAACAAGATAAACAACTCCAGATTCTTTAGCCTTGCGTATAAAAGATAACTCTCTTTCAAGACTCTGCTCTGCGTCAAGCACTGGGGGATTATTTGAAGATGCTGAAGCCACCTCCTCTGATGTGCTTGCTTCAAAAGTGGGAATGTTTGTATCATTAAATTCAGCCAGAAGGGGAACGCCAAGTGAGTAAACACTCCCATTGGGAGCTATGAGGACCCTAGAAGCAGAATAGTCATCTTCTGAATCACTATCATCATCCCCATCACTCTCAAGTGACCTCTCTTGAGCTTCTCGACGTATAAACTTCTCTAGGCTCTCCATCAATAGCTGCTCAAAAGTCTGGTGATTTTCTTTGCGAACATCTTTGTAGCCATACCTGTTGGCATATATCAGAGAGGATCAGAGAAAATGGGGAGATTCAAACTTTTCTCTTGATTAGATGTGTAGAGACAATAGGGAATTGGAAAAGAATCCCCCGAAAAAAACCTTGATTTGGGACAGAAAAAAAGGTTGTTCAATTGGAATTAGGATTACATTTCTTTTCTTCTTACTTCCTTTCCAACCAAGAGAGTTATTGCTCTCCAACCAAGTAAAACGACATTATAATTGCCAGGGTCAGTATGTATGATTAGAATTTCACATTGTGCCCACGTAAAACATAAAATATACGTTCAATTCACAAACAAATAACTGCTCAAACATACCTGTCAAAATAGTTTAAGTTATTATTTGTTGATTTAACGTCTAAACACTAATAAAGATTTCACAATAGTAATTTTTTCCCCAAGAATCCCTAACATAATTTTATCTATACTATGTCATGGAATTAATGTTTTGACAGATGATCATGTAACATTTTCTTTTCACAATCTATTAGACTTACCCAAAACTAGACTACTTACATGGATATTAAGTTAGCCCCAGTGATCTCATATAGTTACACATCACACATGTCCCTAAGAAAATTTGAGATCATTACCTGGCAATACAACGAAATATATGATAGCTTTTCTGGCAGACTCGCCTGAACAGGAACCTTTCACTTTGGGGTACCATAGAAACTGGAACATACTTGATACTCACAAATATGATCATGGAGTGTATTGCAGGAAGTGTGGTCAGAAAATGTCCAAAAATTCCTGGAATTCCTTTGACCAACTCATTATAAAGTAACCCAATTCCAGGAGCTCGTATTGTCCCCAGATTGGAGCCCAATTCTCGCATTAAATCCATTGACAGCTTCTGCTTGACTTCAGTTTCATATTTAAGTTTGCTTCCATAATTCCATACGAACATTATAAAAAAATTTATTATGCTTAAGACCAGTATAATCCAACTTCCATCCGGTATACTACACAAAACTGAGGAAAAGAAAGCCAACTCCAATCCCAAGAAGACTACCACAAAACTTAGCACTATGATGATGTGTGTCTGCCATATAAGGACCATAACAAGGGTTACTAAAATAGTGGTCATCATCATCACCCCCAGCTCAGCAATGCCTGAAAAAGATAAAATTTACAAGCTCAAGACTATATATTTCATATTCATAATAAAGAGATAAGTTCAGCACTGAAAACACAAGAATCAACTTCCTCCTCCTATCTAAGCCAGCAGGTCAAAATAATGTTTAATCCATGAGTGAGTGTTGAATGATTGGATCAAATTTGTTAATGAATAGGTCATAGGTTTAATTGCGCGTACTGCACATCTACTTTGTACTTAATCTGTAAGTACCATTATAAGTCCCTGCAGAATCTCACAGCATATCCTGACCTTGGAATGAAACAACCTACCCTCCCTCTGAACTTTTAAATATCCAGAAAAAGGAAGGTTCAATTGTATCTATTTCAAATCGCATGATGATTGACACTTTTTAAAAGCTTGCAGATGGAACCAAACATATCTTTATATTTTATATGTATGGAATGTAATAATTGTGAGCATACAGAGTTCCGAAAGAACTGTGCAATGATAGCATTCAATGCAATCAGTGCACACAGGTTTCTTGATGCGAATTAGATCCTTTAAACATAATTCAACCACTGCTATTATTATTTTTTAGCAATAGTTGAGGATATATTTAAATAGTTGATATCCCATTGAACATGTGAAACTATTTACAGTTTGACAGGTGATATGCATATCCAACAAATAAATTTGATAAAATACCTTGAAAGATTAAAATAAAGAAACTGAAAAAAAATAATAATTACCATATGCATTTCCAATCTCATCAATATTGGATATAGAGCAGACAAACACCAGGGAAACAACCAATAGAAACCAGTTTATGACAGGGATATAGATCTGGCCCATAAATTTCCGAGAAGTATGAACTATTTTTAGACGAGGAAAACAACCAAGTGCAGTTGACTGCTTTATACATGAAAATGTGGCTGTCGTCATAGCCCGGCTAGCAATTAGTGCAGCAACAAGAGCAATGACGAAAGTTGGCCAGAATGCACCTCCTGCACATAAAGATTTTAAACTGTAAAGACTTGTGACAGCAGGTAGCCAGATAATGATGAACAGTAGAACAGAACCTGGCACTTACTTGGAACAGAAGAAAAAAAAGCTTGACCAGCATCAGCATGGTTTTCCATAAGATATGCTGCTTGACCCAAATAACCCAATAGTAAACACGGCAAAACCAGAAAGACAAATGTAAGCTGCAAACAAAAAATTTCATGAATTCATCCATTTGTTAGGGAAAAGGAAGATAAAGAGAGTAAAAGAAATGAAAATAGAGGCTATGATAGTATTAACTTTCACATGATTTGTTACCTGAACCGATCGAACAGAGAAATAACAAAGATCTGCAAACATGGCCTCAGAACCTGTAAATGATCCAGTTAATATAGCATAAGAGATAGACATATAAGAGATGGTTAAGTTTAAATTGCATAGTTTTCATGTCAATATATCAAATTGTTTTTGTGTATATGTGTGATTTTGACATGACACCACTTATATCCATGGTTGATTAAATTGCATTCCTCTTGCAAAGCAAAGGAAGAAGTGTCACTAAGAGACATATCACATTTCAGTAATCTGTGTCCAACTTGTTCTCCAGCAAATATCAGTGTAAACCAGTTTTACACGCGCATTCAATTATGTAACGTCACGTCAGCGAAAATAACTATCTTTTACTGAATGTGTGAATAGTCATCCTAAAGAACGGATGTGATCGAACTTTACACAGTCCGTGCATCAAAATTAAACTACTATATATATACACATAGAGAGAGAGAGAGAGAGAGTATAGCAAAATTAGAAGTACAGCACAGAACACGATATTGCCTCTACTACACCAAGGATCTTGCATATAAGTGCTTACCAGTTGCACACAAAATACAGCCCCCTAGAGAATACCATGCTTTGGTTGAATTCCTTGCGAAGAAATAATAGATGTGAATAGGATTAAAGGCCCTCAAGACACTAGTGTCATATGTGACTAGATTGTATATCCCAATGCCTGCAAGAGAGCAAAACCATATGAACAAAGCAGGTCCTACAGCAAGCCCCATTTTACTTGTTCCATACTTCTGCACACTGAACAAGATGACGAGGCAAGTAACAGAAATCATCACTACTTCATCTGCATAATCAAGGAAAAAGAATAAGTGACCAATTCAACTATTAAAATAACCATTATATAGGAGTAGGAATCAGCGTATTAGTTGTTAGTATGCGGGCAAAGAATTCATCAAAAGGTTAACTCTCAATACCTTGCTCAATTGCATCTACGCCAACTCGCAAACCATTAACAGATGATAGTACTGCAGGAAGTTATGGACATAAAGTAAGAATTAATATTAAGAACTAAAAGTGGTTATTGAAATTTGAAAAACGATATTTGGCCTTGAACAGAAACAGCAAGATATCATTACAAGCATGATATAGATGTCAGTCCAAATGCCTTCTGATCAAAGCATCTCCAAATAATGTACAAAATACACAACAAAACAGCAGTTAATAAACCTGACATTGCCGGTGTTACAACCCCATTAGCTATCACCATAGAAGTACCAGCAAGCACTAATAGAAGCAGAATCTTCTTGAGAGTCACTGAAGACTCTAGCCTTTCCTTGAATTTTAATGACCTTTCAAGCTCAGGGGAAGGCACCTTCAGCCTAAATCCTGATATCCGGGCATCTGATGGCAACTGATTGGGAAGCAGACTCACCTTAGCATTACGACAAATCAAAGAGTACAAGGCAAATGTGCCACCTGCAATGGTTTCAAGACAATCATACATTTGGTCCAGAGAACTAATGAGAAAAAGAGAGAGAACAGAAAAAGAACAGTGAAGGAAAATCTTCAAAACAATAACATACCTTCACCATCATCGTTGGCCCACAGAACAACCAGTACATACTTCACCAAAGGAATCAATATTAGAGTATACAATACAAGTGACAATGCCCCAATAATGTCCTCATTGTCATTAATAGGGGCCTTCCTGAACATAACACTGAAGGTATATAATGGACTCGTTCCAACATCACCAAATACAACACCAAGAGTTTGAAAAGCCAATATGATTCTCTTTCCCATGTTGACATCCTGAAACAGGGCATGTCGTTACAGCAGAAATCAAACAACTCCAATATCCACTCAAAGCAAGCAAAAAAAATAATATTTGAAGGGAAAAAACTGATAATAAATTTAAAACTCGAGAAGTCACCTCAAATTCGTTTCTCTGAACACCAGGGACCTCAAGAGCTTCAACATCGAAGGAATCGATTCGCGGGCCAGTTCGAACGAGCCTCTGCTCGCCATTATCCTCGTCCTCAGAATCCAGAACAGAATGGTGGTGCCGCAAATCGGCCTCGAACTCATCAATCTCGGAGGCATCGTCCTCGTCTTCCTGGAAAACCCACCTCGATTCCGTGGAATCCATCGACGAACCCCTCTCTGGATCCCCGTACTCAGCCATCGCCTCCGCGCAGAAAAAGAGCTCAAATTAAAGGTTCAGAAATGACGGGAATAAGAAAACGAATTAGGAATTTTAGGGTTTGGCATAGGGATTTAGGAATTGGAGAGGAAATTGAGCTGAATTTGATTAGAAGGAGAAGAAGAGGAAGGTGGAGATCACGAGCATATTGATGGCGATGGTGGTGGTGGTGGTGGTGCGATGCAAAATTGGAAACGACACGTGATGCAGATGTCGTTTAGCGTGAAAAATTAGAACCAAGTAACTAACCGTGTCAGCGTCGTTGTGGTAACTGAATCTTGTGTTCAACTCAGCTGCTACAAATACTATACTCCACAGTCTCCACGGCTCTGTCCATCATATTCATATGCATGACAGCATGAGTTTTCAGTTTTCACGTGCTAATGAATCAAATTTCATTGATGCTTTATGGATTTTCCTGTGTAAACATTGCACAAAGGCTAGAAAGTAGAAAGTGCCACGCCTTCTTTTTTCTGCTTCTAATCAATTAGCATGGTTAGGCACTTTTTACAAAATTAATAATATAATTTTTCTTATAGCTTAAATGTTATTATAAATTGTTTAGAAAAGCTATTTTTAGTTATCGAAAAATGTACTTAACAAAACTTTTAATTTTAAGTATTAAATTGTGTAGACTATGCTAATATCCACAAAGATTTTTTATATATGTACCCAAGAAAAGAAAAGAAAAGAAAACAAAACGAAAAGGCAAGGCATAGTGAACCCCGCCAAAAGATTTAATTAACGTTGATTTGAATTTAATTTTGATAATTTATTAATATTAATTTAATTTTCATCTGCTATACATTCTTTCTATAATTATTATTTAATTATACTCTTAGCTGTACAGTTTATTAGCAAAGAAGAATAGAAAAAGATTATAAATTTTTTTTTAATTGTTAAAACAACTTGGATTTAAAATATGTTTAAAATTACTAATTTTGAACATTCTTATCCACTATGCATTCAATAATAAAAATTTAGTTACCACTATTCAGTCATGAATAAATATGTGAAATGATAATATAAATATGCACAAATATATTGAAGTTAATTTACAAAATATTTAATATTTTATTATTAGTGTAATTTTATTTTAACTATTTGAGTGTTCAAGAAGGTTCCACCCACAAAATTACACAAATACACACATTACTCGCACCACAAAACCAACAAATCCAAACCCTAATCCACTCTCTTTTCTCCTCCGCTCTCACACTCCACGCTCTGCTCGCTCTCTTTCCCTCTCTCCCTTTTTTTATACTTCTTCTCTAATCTTTTAACCTAACACTCAATTTTTTCTGCGTTTTTCGTGTTTCGATTTTCGTTAAAGGCACAACCGCCGACGACCTCTTCCCTCTCTTTGACAAGTATGGCAAGGTCGTCGACATCTTCATCCCCAAAGATCGAAGGTACTACTTATTCCCCGTCAATTTCAATGCTTTATTTAAATTTTAATTAATTAACTAACTAGATTAATTATATTGATGAAGGACTGGCGAGTCCAGGGGTTTTGCCTTTGTGCGTTACAAGTATGCCGATGAGGCTCAGAAGGCCGTCGAAAGGCTTGACGGTAGGGTTGGTGTTTCTGATTCTTATTTGATTCGTCAAAAGATAATATAATTTTGTAGTTTTCATCCTTTGAATTTTGTTGTTCAGGAAGAATGGTTGATGGTCGGGAAATAACTGTCCAATTTGCAAAATATGGCCCCAATGCAGAGCGCATGTATGTTATCTTTTTCCATGTTCCTTAAAATTCAATATTTTATTTGGGCTCTCTAATCCATTAGTCATCGGTTCTTTATGTTTTAAAGAAATTGCATAACCTAAAGTTTATTAATTTTGTTGCTTGTTCTTGCATATGATGATTATTATGCCTCGGTAGTTGACAAGTTTGGTTTATTTGATTTACAGTCACAAAGGAAGGATTATTGAATCAATGCCAAGAACAAGGCATAGGTCAAGGAGCCGCAGCCCAAGGAGAAGGTATGTTCTGCTTTTTAGTTTTCATATATCTGAAAGCTTGTTTTGTCTCTTTGCTGGTAGACTTGAATTCATGCAAGGTTTATCTCATTTTCTCTGATTCTGATTCTGCACTGGAATGAGATGTTTTATTCACTTTTATGATTTAAGTGCATTGACTCTTCTAGTACAGAAAATCTTGTATCGCATAAATTTTAACGTGTGCAGTGTAGCACTTGCTTATATCAGATTTCATATTAGCTTTGTTAGGCTCAAATAAATCCTTTGAAATTTTCTTCTTTCCAACTACCACTGCTGACATTGTAATTGATTATTAGCTGGTGTAAACAATTATTTTGATGATGTGTTTGAGCATCTTATATATTTAATCCGTAAAATTTTCTTGTGATAATTAAAATTTATTTAGAACATCCTATGGTGTTTAGTTATTCGCATCTAGTGCCACTGCTATAAATTTGTATTGATCAAAGGCCATTTGTTTGCAGGTACCGTGATGATTACAGAGACAGGGATTACCGTAGGAGAAGTCGTAGCAGAAGTTATGATAGGTATGAACGTGACCGGTACCGTGGGAGGGACAGAGATTATCGTCGTCGAAGCAGAAGCCGCAGTGCCAGCCCTGATTACAAGAGTCGAGGGAGGGGGCGCTATGATGATGATGATGATCGTCGTAGTAGAAGCCGGAGCCGATCGGTGGATAGGTTCTCTTTCATTGATTCTTTATCTCTCTTTGCTGACATTTTCATTGTTGGTACCTTTCAGCCGCTCCCCTGTACATAGTCCTAGTCCTCGAAGGAGTCCTTCACCCCGCAGGAGTATGTCTCCTGAAAGGAGTGCATCCCCGAGAAGTCCTAGAGGTGAAAGTCCTGATCATCGTAGCCGTGATGGACGATCTCCCTCACCTCGCAGTGTCTCACCGCGTGGTCGCCCTGATGCTTCGCGAAGCCCATCTCCTCGGAATTCAAATGGTGATGTAAGTAATGTTTGGTTCAAATTTTGCATTGAATAGTTGTTTTTGCAATCTTAGATAGTTTCCTCTACCCTCTGTGACACCTAATATCTACCCTCTTTTGCAGGAGTAAGCTCTCTTGGATGAAAATTCTGGAGACACCTTGAGCATGAGCAGTGCAGCTGTAGCTGTTGTGAAAATGTTGAATCTTCTGGTCAATGTTAATGATCTTATCAGTCATTGAAGAATTTTATGATCTATGTGCTGTTTGGTAGGGTCAAACCTCCTTGGTGTTTAAGTGTTTCCATATTTGGACATGATGTTGTTTTCTACTTGCTTATTTAATAACTGTTGGAACATGTAGTTGATAGGTTAGTACTTCAGTTGAGGGATATTGTTATTGTAGTTTCTTTTTACTACTTGCTGCATGTTCATTTCTCTTTCTCTATTTTCACTTCTCACTTTTCAAAAAGGAATATGGTTGTGGTCTAGTTTAAACTCAGTTAATTTATGATGAACAACTTACTGGGTTTTATAGTTGTGATCGGGAAAAGTGATGGGCCTGATTGGTGCATGTTGACATTGTTGCTGTTGATGCTGTTTCTAGTCATTGATGATGAGTGGTCGTGAGTTGTACCCGGTTGCAAGAGTATGCTGGTTTTAGGAGTATGATTGTATTTTGCCGTGCTGGTTTGACAGACACTAAGTAGACTTGGTTTTTTCCTGAATGGTCTGACTATTGGTAAGCTCTTTGGTTACTTGCTTATTTTTCCTCAGAATTCTTATTTTTGATTTGCCGTGTTTGTTCTTAATCGGAACAAAGTTGTCCTGAAAGGGATTCTCATTGCTGTGACGGACACAAGTTGCACATTTTTTGACATGTAGCTGAAGCCCCTGTAGGAGTTGGATCATTCATTTGTTGATTCAGATGCAGATACTAAACATAAATCGTGAGAACTAAATATGAACTATAATTTGCTGGTGTTTTAGTTCGAACTATAATGAAGTTGACAATGGTAACATGTTCATTGTTACTTTTTAAGGGTATTTTACTGGTAACTTATTTAATATTCACCTTTATAATATCTGCTACTTAATGTAGTGAGATATATTTGTTGTAGCACGCTGCTCCATGAAACTGTAGCTGTGCGATGGTAGCAGATGCATCTTTTTTGTGAAATGAGTGATCGTGAATAATTTGAAGAACTAACCAATGACTGTAGCTGACTGTTGCTGCCCTATTTGTTGTGGTCGGGTTGGCAATGGTATTAGCAGTTCGTACTGCCGATAGCTGTCTCATGATGCTGATGGTTTCTGTTGATTCCAAAGCTGCCTGACAGAATTTTCACTATTAAGCTGGTGAAACCGTTCCTGTTAGTCAGTCTTTCACAGATTCTATTATGAGTCAAATCATTTGTTCGTTAATTAAACTGTTCGCTCATTTGTCATTTGTTGCTATATCATTATGATCACCCTTGCCAATAGTGGTGTAGTTAGGAGGTAAAACACATACATTTGATTATGGTGTGTCCAACTATAACTGTTGTCTCAGTAAAATTTGAGTAGTCCTGTGCCCATATGATTGGAAGAATTAACTGATGTTAGTGTCGATTATTATTCTGGGATGGTTGCAACCTCTACAGTAAGAATTCTGAATCGGTAATATGTATGGTTGAGCGAATAATTGAATGATATTGCATTCTCTTTTGAAGCAGTATTCTGTGCTGTGGTATGAAGGCTTATTGTAGAGCTACATTAGTTGAATGAATATATGTGCTTATGGACGTGTCTTCATCATCTTCCTCAGTGTTTTTCACTTAACTTTAAATGAGATAAAGCAAAGGAGAAAAAGATATAGACATGGGAAAAAGTGTTTAGCACATTATCTTTCAATCCTTAACCGAGATATTTAAAAGCAACGGCTTACATGCAGTAACAATTTATTTTTGGGTAGGATTATCTATACGATATAGAATTTAAGATTTCATCTAATCTATATTTTAACCTTATTAATCCATTAAATGGAGGTAGAGGTGTATTTATTAGGCGTATTTATTATTGGTTGCGGACAAAAATGTCTGTAATTTAAAGATGTGACAAAAATGTCAACATTAATTATGTACTTTCAAAAAATGAGATTGAAGAGATTGAATTTTGATGTTTTTGTAAGAATAATTAGAAAAATAAAATATTTTTATCTTTAAAATTTGGTAATTTTTTTGTTAAGAATATATTTTTTGTGAACAATTCATAATACTTTCAAAAAATAAAATAAAAAGATAGAGATCAAATTTTTATTTTATTTTTGTGTGTATTTTTTAAACAGTTATTAAATATTATTATAAAATTTTGGATCAAATGTATAAGTGGTTCGTTAAATATAAAAATTGTTTGTTATTTACAAAAAAAAGTTGCGTTTTTAAATTATTTAAAAGTATTTTTGTTGATAATAAAAGTCGGGATTATTTTTGTCGGGATTTAATTTTGGTAGTTTATCCTATTTTTTATTATATTTTTTAGGTTCCCGATGGTAAATCTCTCTCTCCCCCGCGAACTGGGCCAATCAAGACCTCTAAGCAGACTTATGAATCGTGAAAAAAAGGTGTCATAACTCATAACCCAACCATTTTGATATAGATGTTCTTGTGACATTTGATTGGTCATGGTTTCTGACCTTCATCCTTCCATGGAATGAGAGAGAAAAAAAAAAGAACATGCATGTCATCCATATATATAGAGAGAGACCCAATAAGAAAACTCCGAAAGAGAAAGAACCTATTATATTATATTTTGATGGGGTTGGAGGATGTGAAAGAAACTAGAAGAAGTTGAAGGGATTGAATCTAAAGCTGGTATACGTGGCACTGACATAAGCATTAAGCAATTCATTCTGCGCGGACCAGAAATCAGCCTTGAGACCCCCCCTTCTCACTGCTTTTAGGATCTTGTTCTTGTGTATGTACCCAGTCACCACTACCTTTTGGCAGTTAGCATCCACTTCCACCTTCTCTATCCCTGCACGTTGGTCCAATAAAAACTCTTGACATTAGTTCCAACAGCTAGCTGATCTCAATCATTGTGGCATTGATTGCCAATATAGGACAATAATTCCTATGCATTGTGTCAGCCAGTTGAAATTCAATGGATCGAAAATATAAAATATAAAATATAAACCTTATCATTATCAGACAAACCCACCTTTCAATTTTGATAGACATTTCCGTAGTCTTTTCTCGTGTACACAAACCATTTCCACTTTTAACTCCACAATCTGCAAACAGGATAGTGATGAAAATGTTATTAGACACAATTATCTATATTTGTTAAAATGTGTTATACAACAGTGTTTGTTGATTGAACATGCATGCTTTCTTCTATTATTACTTCCGTAAGACTTCTTTGGTTCCATCAAAATAATTAAACACCACTTGATTTTTCGATATTCCTCTGCATAGACCCTGTGAAAATCTATATGAGAAGTTATGAAGATAATTATACCTCCATGAAAACTGCTGAGAGGAGATAAGTGACGCTAAGGAGTGATGATGTTCAAAATCAAACTAGAGATGAAATGTTGAAGAAGGACGACCAGGACTCGGGAGTGACAGATAAGTACAATAATGAGTATTGAGACACAACAGTTCCGAAGCAATTTGAAATGATATGGTTAATCCAATGAGTGAGAGAGACAAACTGACAGGGTTGTATTTATATACTACTATGTAACATCAAATCAAGGACAAGCCCACATTAAAGTGAGTGAGGATTGCGTTGGGTTTTGAGATTGATGGCAAATTTGATGTGGAAGTAGTACAAGACAAGACCACATGCTTTTTCAGGGACAGTAGCAGCACAATGAGCTTTGGAATATGCGATACAAGGCCCAAGGCTTTCGATCCACGCAAAGCAAAGCAAAGAAGTGTATCAGAATTTGAAATGATTGGCTTTGACAGGTCCAGCATCACTTTTCTTCCTTTTGACCCAAGTTATGATCAGAGAGAGAGAGAGAGAGATTGAATTCTTGGCTTTGATGAATTGTAACAGTTGCACGCAGAATGTTTTAACATTTGGTGTTAATTTTCTGTCTACTATTATCTCCAATCTGTCATCTGTCCTAATAAATAACACAATTTTAACAGAAAATCATCAGCATAATTTCGGTGTCATGTAACTTTATGATAACATTGTAGAGTTACATGTATATTTTCCATGTAAGCAGTGAGGATTTGCCACATAGAAAACAAAATGCGTGGCCTATAGCATATGCTGAAGCTAGCTACTATGATGATGTGACTGATATAAAGTGTATTAATTCTTTACTTGTTATCTGACATATGCTATTTTATTTTGCATCGTTGTCGAGAGCCTTCACAAAGAAAAGGAAGAATTAAAGAAAAAGAGAATAGAAACGTCTATCATGCAGAAGAATGACAACAGGAAAACATACCAAGTAGCAAGTTTGGTATACTCGCCATTGGGATACGAGCCTTCTCTCTCAACTTTATTTTAATTCTTCCAAACTGCTACTATATATTGGACTTCCTCAGTACCGTTGCTAGCTAAGAGTTTATTAAGGAAAATATTGGAAGATTCTTTCTTCCAAAAGCTTAACGACACAGAAACATTAGAATGAACAGTTGAAAAATATTTACCCAAGTTTAGTAAGGAAGCCGGAGGAAGTATCATGAAGCAAAGTTGCAATTGTGTTGCATTAGAGTAGACTAGATTTTCATATAAACTTCAACTGTATACAATATCTCACTATAAGATAAAATATGAATAATAGTAATACAAACAGTTCATATCAAGAATCGAATTTTCCTTTTTCCTTTAAAAGGAAATTGTCTCTTTACATATCATTGGCATCTTGGAAGGCCAACAATATAAAAGGAAGAAAGAATGTGGAGAAGCATGCACAGCTAGAGTCTAGAAAAACAGAGAGAAAATAGGTATAGAAATTGAAGAAAGTAAGATCACAGATTTCTTAATTACTATAAACTAAAGCCAATGATAGCCATCACCAAAACGTAAAAGATCAATCAATTATTTTGAGGTATAATTGCTTTGCACCTTGTGAAAGTGAAACTCTTGAGTTCATCCTAGTTACTTCTGATGGATAACATAACACACAAGAGCGTCACGTCTTGTAGATTTTGAACAGTTGTTTCTTTCTAGGTAAATGAAAGGAAAAGCAAAGAAACAATCACAGCACGTCTTCAAATCAATTATGTTTTTCTTCGAGATGAAAATTGAAAACATATTTTACTGACTTTTTAAGGTGAGTACCGTGATCAATCATAGCTTGTGAATTATGATGGCTCCACCTAATATATCTATTTAGCCAACTTTTGCTTTCCGAGAAATAAGATCATAGAACAGGAAATTCATATGGAAATGATAAAATATAAAGATGTTGGGAAAACAATCTTCACAGTTTACATAATAGTTTGATTCAATTTACATGCCAATTCTAACAAAAATAATGAATAAGGAAAGAAAGGAAAAGGAGTACGAAGCACCCTGGCTTTTACATAGACGTGGAAATAGATTCCTTTCCTCCAAGCGTTTGAATAATAGCTTCCAGGAGTTTAATATCATCATCACGCTTTGCAATTTCTTCTTGCTTTGCACGTAACTCTTCCATGTGCAGCTCAAACACCTCTGCAATGAAAATTAAATGTTAACTTTGCTCATAAGAGACAAGCAGAGTTGCATTAAATTTCTGCTGCGAATCCCGAAATCTACGCCTTCTCCTCAACCAAAACAGGATTTGAAACTAGGAACCCAGGTTGAAGTTTCCAGGCACAATGGCATCAACACAATTTCAAAAATTCAAGGCAGGGCTACTACATCAGTGTGTAGCTGAATGTGGACTTAATTGCTCCATAATGGAAATTAGCAACTTAATAATTTCTTAAATCAAAATCAACATGCATAGCTCATTCATATTGAAGGACAGCAGGGAAAAAAACGAGAGTTACTCCAGATCAAAACAGGCAGTTGCAAATTATGATTACAGTTTGAGTTGTAAGGATTCATGGTGAACATACTTGTGGTGTTCTCAAGCTCTTTGGTGACCTCTTGCGCGTGCAATTCAGAAGCTCTCTGTGCCGCTTCGGCCTGTCGCTTCTCAGAGCGAGCGCGGGCAGCTGCGGTGATGGCGGCATCAAGCTCTCGTTCCAAAGTCTCCACTCTCTGCTCCAGAACCTAGATGCAACACAGATTCTTATTGTTTAGGAACTCGTAGATTGTTACAAGGGGGAAGAAGGGGAATAATACCTTGATGGTGCGGGCTTGGTCCGCGGTGAGGGAGGCTTTGGCGAAGCTTTCTTCGTCGACGAAAACGGCCTTCTTCAGAAGAAGCTTCTGGAGAGACTCCAGATTGGATGCCATCTCCGTCAGATTCGTGATCGCCCCGTTCCATCGCTCGCTTCCTCCTTTCTCATCCATATTCCAAGCATCCATGCCGTCATCTCTATTCATCTGAACGCGGCGTAGATAACAATTTTGTGTTTACGGTTTCGGATCTTAATTCATCCAATGCTGACTAATCGTGCAACACTCATCCAACTACTCCGCAACTCAATCCTCAATGCGAAAACCCTAACAACCACCGCCACCGCGACCTCTTCTAACCGGGACGAGTACTTCACGGCAATCCACCACGTGTCGAACATCGTGCGGAAGGACTTCTACATGGAGCGAACCCTTAACAAGCTCCGAATAACCGTCACGCCGGAGCTGGTTTTCCGCGTCCTTCGCTCCTGCTCTAACTCCCCCGATGAGTCCCTCCGCTTCTTCAACTGGGCCTGCTCCCACCACTCCACCTCCTACACCCCGACCTCCGTGGAGTTCGAACAACTCCTCAACACTCTCGCCCGCCACAAAAACTACAACACCATGTGGAAACTCATCCACCAGTTCAAGAACCCTAGCAACAGCACCGGCTCCAGCACCATGTCCCTCTCCACCGATGCCGTCTCCTCCATCATCGAATGCTATGGCACTCACCGCCTCGTTGACCAGGCTGTCCAGGTCTTTAACAAGTCGCCTTCACTCTTCAACTGTCCCCAAACTGTTGCCATCTACAACTCCCTCCTCTTCGCCCTCTGCGAGTCCAAGCTCTTCCACGGCGCATACGCCTTAATCCGCCGCATGATCCGCAAGGGCGTCTCCCCCGACAAGAGGACCTATTCCACCCTTGTCAATGCCTGGTGCTCCAATGGGAAAATGCGTGAGGCGCAGCAGTTCTTAAAGGAAATGAGCGATAATGGATTCAATCCTCCCGTTAGGGGCAGAGACCTTCTTGTCGAGGGGCTGTTAAACGCAGGCTACTTTGAATCTGCTAAGGAAATGATGAGGAAGATGGTGAAGGAGGGCTCTGTCCCTGATGTGGAAACGTTCAATGTATTGGTGGAATCTGTGTGCAGAACAGGGCAAGTTGAGTTCTGTGTTGGGTTGTTTCGCGAAGTGTGTCGGTTGGGGATGGTGCCCGATGTTAACACCTACAAGATTCTGATTCCGGCTGTGTCAAAGGCCGGGTTGATGGACGAGGCGTTTAGGCTGTTGCATAATTTGGTTGAGGATGGGCACAGGCCATTTCCTAGCTTGTATGCTCCGATCATTAAGGCATTGTGTAAGAGGGGACAGTTTGATGATGCGTTTTGCTTCTTTGGCGACATGAAAGCGAAAGGGCATCCCCCTAATAGGCCTGTGTATACCATGCTGATAACAATGTGTGGTCGCGGAGGGAGGTTTGTGGATGCTGCTAATTACTTGATGGAGATGACTGAGATGGGATTGGTGCCAATATCAAGGTGTTTTGATATGGTTGCTGATGGGTTGAAGAATTGTGGGAAGCATGATCTGGCCAAGAGGGTGGAACAGCTGGAGGTTTCGATCCGTGGGGTTTGATGGATCTGAGAGTCAGAAGCTTCCTTATCATTCATTGTGGTGGCTGGTTAGCTTCCCTGCTTGCTTGTGGCAGATATGATGCTAGCTGCATACATTGATTGTAGCTAGCAGGGTGTTGGAACTTCTGGNNNNCAATTAGGTCCTTGTTCTTGTCTAGCATTTCCTTTTCTTCTTAATCTTATTCGTTATATCATATCTAATTGCATTCCTAAAATTGATGAGGTTTCCTTCTTGCATACCTTAATGAACTTGAATGATTACACTGTTTTGCTTGCTATTATCTGCATATATATCATTGCAATCATCATGCCTTTCCACAAACTTTTAGTGTTAATCATTGCATCATCCATTACTTTGCCAATAAATGTACTGGAAAACCCTCAAATTCTGGAATGTATGAACATACAATACAAAAGCCATTTTTCTTTCTGATCCAAATACTTTTCTTTTTCCCCTTTTTTCTCCCACTTTTTGGCAGTGATAAGGCATTGCAAATCTGCTGAATACCATTTCAAGCACCTGCTGATGTGGCTAGAATATGTTTAACCATCTCTAGGAGAGAATGGTTAGTCCTGGAATAAATTAAAGTTTGAATCATTGTAAGTAATAGCTTTCATGAAAGAAAGAAGCTTTTCTCTTTGTTAAATCATTCTTAGGTTTCTATTTCAGTTTTGGCAAAGTGGAGCTTACACTTTCCATAACTTGGAAATGTGATTGATTTTTTGCATTCCTTCTTTCAGTGAATCATTCCCATTCTGGCATTCTTTGCTAAGTTTTTACCATATTCCAACCAAAAGATGCCTGGAGGGAGGCTGAATTGCAGACGAGGGACCCAAATCTTCCATGTTCATGGCATAAGTATTGAAGCGTCTCTAATCTTTTGGAGACCTTGTTTGGATTGGCAGCTTTGATGTATGGCTTTGGAAATTCACACATCTGGATCAAACAGAAATTACATTTGTTTTTATCGTCTTTAATATCCTGATTGGATTTTGTTTTCCGCCTTGTAACTCTGCTTAAGAAATGTTTAACTGCTTGTAAAAGTAATAATATTTGTAGCTACATGTAGCTTTAGAGCTCCTGTTTGTTTTTTTGTAATGAAAGGAAAATAATGTTACACATTGTTGCAGGCTTGCAGCACTTTCTATATTTTCTAGATAAATCTAAAAACTAAAGAGATTTAAATTTGTCTCTGATTATTAGATTCCCTCTCAAATTTTAGTTCATAAAGAATATCTTTTTTTTTTTTGAAAGATTTAGATCTAATTTTTTTCACTCATATGTAAATGTGGTATGACGACTTCATGAGTAAGATGTTTTTTCTGTCAAAAAAAAAAAAAAGTGACGCTCAATTGAATATGACCATCTAGAAGTCTTACATCTGTTTGTAGCATTAAAATGGCTTCAAGTACACTCTCTTATTAAACTGGCCCCGAGTTATATTTTATTTTATAAATTTATTTTTGTATGGATACAATCATAAACACATCTTCGGACTTGAATACTTGATGGTAAATCTAGGCAGCAAGCCAGCAACACTGGTCCTCCATGAGTCGATGTTATTTGTTGGCCAAATGCGAAGAGGTTTACGCAGTGGTCCCAAAAACCACCAATTATGCACGCTTATAGTTTATACTTACAAATAACAATTAAGTACTTAACCGGCAAAAGCAAGATCAATATCTCTATTCAGCTTCAAAAGGACAATGTTTATTCATTAGTAATTATATTTAGCATCAGAATAATAAGAACCAAAACACAGCTGCCAATTTCTCTTTAGTGGAGACAATATAACATCAAATATCTTTCTCGGGTACACAGATGCTCCTACTATAATTTTAGTAACCAGCTGTCCACCCACCACTCTATTGATCTTTAAACGTGAAAACAGATCCAATAGCAGGGTAGCTTAGGAAACAAAAAAGGAAAATAAAACATTAATATCAAACAGCCAATCCCCTGAAATAGCTAATTATGAAAAGTGAGATCTATAAATGGTTGGCTCTACCTATCAATCAACTTAAGCTGCTTAAATACAAATAGTTTGATCATTCGGTCCCCCTGTTCCGTTCTCCACCACAACAGTAGAAGTGTGGACGCTTGACACGGCCACAACTCCTGCACAAGAGTCAAGTTAAATACTCATCTGAACCAACAAACGAAAACACAAAATATTTGACCTTTTGCTCTAATCATAACAGCTGAAATTCTGATTTTAAATCTTAAATGAATCAACCAATTCTAAAAAATTTCTACTAGGTAGGACAATTTTACGATTTAAATTTTGTTACAGTTTCATATTTTACGTGTTTAACTTACTCTTTAGATTTTACTTGAAATCTCAATTTAGCTCTAATTACTTAATATCTTGGCCAGAAAATTCGTATATTTAAATCGACTGCTCTTTCCGCTATAATGTATAATTCTATGTGGACATATACTTGGTAAGCATCACTATGCACAATACTTCACACGAAGAATACAGGAGAAACCTAAACATGACATGTAGGCAAATTGCAATTTGCAACCCCTCACCCCGGTTCTGTTTCTTAAGATATAGTTGCATTGCAACTTTAATCCTCCATTAAATAAATTGTGCCTCTCGCACTATACCATTCACTAGTTCAGTGGCCCCGGCCCATTCCTTTCAACAGAAACTAGAACACTTTCCATAACACTGGGATAATGTAATAAGAACCTAGAATTCTAGAAAACAAACTCATATCGCGAGATATTTACCAAAACTGTTGTATCATAGATTCAAAGGTATGATAGGTACCACAGAGTTGTTCACTGGAACAAAGTATCACACCTAATACCAAATTGAACAATTTCATGACAACAATAACGATAAACCTTCCAAAATCAAAAGGTATAAATAATAAATAACAACAAATTATATAGGGAAGCAATCCAAAACTTACTTGCATAGGACAATCACAGGAGTAGGTTTCAAAGCTTTGGGTCCATTCCTTATTCCTCTTTTATGCTTTGAAATCTACATGATAGACAACAAAATGAAGCAATTATACAGCATTTCAATTACTACTTAAATCGACGTAGATTTTGCTCTATATTACTCGTTTTCATTTTATCTCTAGAGAACCAAGCAGTAAGGGGAAATTTCAAAAGCAGGTGTACCTTACCTTCTTTTTAGGTACAGCCATGAGCTCCAAAGAACCACCAGGGTAGGAACTTTGGGAACTGAACTCAGGTAAAACCGATTGTGATGATTGAACCCCGTTGTCAACGATCCCAGCTAGAGGAGGAGATTGGGCCACAGATTGCATCCACCTTCTGAACCCTAAAATGCTACCCATTTCCCCTCCGGTGATCTTAAGCACTGCGAATCTCGCCGCCGCCATTGCTGTAGGATTAAACAACACCACCGAGAAAGTGAAAATTGAATGAAAATGGAAAATAAAATGACGAATTAATTGAAGTTTGATGGTTTACCAAAACGAAGGCGATGAAGTTGAATGCGTGCAATAATGGATAGTTAGATGGAGATAGAGTGAATTGAAGCGATAGTGTGAGCCCGGTATGACAAATTTTGGATTAGGATGGTGGAGTTCGTGATCGAAGATGAAGCAAGTATTCTTCTGCCACTCTCCAAGGTTCAAATGCAAAAAACCCTACTTATTAATGGATGAAGAAGAACACTGGAGGTGGACAGTTCTTATTTTCCACGTCATCGTATATTAAAATGAAAGGGTAGTGCTAGGGAGCCAATGGCTTAAGTGTACAATGTGTACAACCAAGGATCCAACTCTTGACCTTTCGAATCCAAAACTCTAATATCATATCTTAAACCACTCATCCCAAAAGCGTAACCTGACAGGACAATGTAACACTAATGGTTATATCTCTAATACTTCTTAAACCTCCATTGTACACATTGTACGCTTAGGCCATTGGCTCCCTATACTTTCTCAAAATGAAATTGTACTTACAGAAATTTTAAAATCACTAATATTTTTAGTTATTACACAGTAAATTTAGTTATTATATATAAAAAATAATAAAAATAAAAAATCTTAAATAGTATATAATTATCTCACAAGACAACGAGACTCTAAATAAAATACGTCAATTCTAGTTAGTATTTAATAAATAAATCAACAATTTAATATATCATTTAATTATATTTTATTAANAATTAATCTCACATAAATAAATATTAAAAGCCAAAAAAATATTTTTTATTTAATACTTTATTTTTTTATAAAATAATTATCAAAAATCGTTTAAAATTTTTTTTTTCTAAACTAACCTACCTCATTTTTAATTCCAATCTTTTACCATCCTTACTCAAATCCTTTCTTATTCAACTCGTCTCTTTCTTTTTACCACCCCAAGTGAAGTAGTTGTTTACTTTGACATAATTGAGATGGATAAATTTTCAGCCATTGAGATAGATCCTGAATGCAATATTCATGTCTTCAATAATAAATCTTTTCGCCATTCCAAAGTTTAGTTTAGTGGCAATGGTATATCTCTTGCTAGAAAGTGCATCAGGATTTAAATCCTAATTAGGATTAAAAAGTGATTATACACTATAAAAAAGTCGGTAATTATGACAATTTTTTAAAATTATTAGCACAGTTTGAATCGCTATTATTATTTTAAATGACGATTAAAAAAATTACCGTAATTTTAAGCGTCATTTAGTTACTATAACCGTATTTTAAAAACGGATACAATTTTTATTATTAAAAAGGTAATTTTTTAACATATTAAAACGGCAGTTCAAATCGCTGTTATTTTCAGATAAACTAACATTTTTTAATTGGTTAAAACGGCGTTTTTTTTATTGGTTAAAACGGCAGTTCAAACTGTCGTTATTTTTAAATAAAATAATTTTTGTTGATTAAAATGATGTTTCATGTTATTTAAAACGGCAGTATTTATTGTTTAAAAATAGTAATTTAAAACCGCCGTTTTTTATTAAGTTAAAATGGCGTTTTAATTATTTAAAATGGCAGTTACAAACCATCATTTTTACCGAGTAAAAAGGACATTTTTTTATCGTGTAAAAAAATAGTTTTAACCGTTATTTTTATTACGTTAAACAAACAATTTTTTATTTAAAATTTCACAATAACAAAATATCATAACCCATAAAAAAAATGTATATGTTAGAATGTATAATCCAAAAAAAAAATAGTCGTCTCAAATAAGTGTTTATCAAAAGTCAATGAATTAGTTAAAGAACTTTAACCAATTTTTAAATAATTGGTTTTTAAAATAGTTAATAAGTTCTAACTATTTTTAAAAATAGTTAATTGTATTAGTAAAAATCGGTTTACAAACCGAGTAACCAAGCCAAAATGAGTTTTGATGGTTCAGAATTTTAAAGTTAATTTTTTTAATATAAATATGTTATAAATTTAAATCGCTTTTATGATAGATAGAAAGATTAAATTATTTTTTAAAGTGTTAAAATTCAATTTATAAGTTAAAATTAATTTTTTATAAAATCAAATTTTAAATAAAAAAATGGTTTTTAAATGAAAAAAATTAATTTTTAAGTTAAAACTGATTTTTTTAAAAACTGTGTTATTACTTTTATAACCCATTAATAACCAAATCTTCTATTTAAAACCAATTTATTTAGTAACTTAACCTAAATTTTTTATTAATCCAAATCAGATTTGACTTTTTAGTTAACTTTAATCATATACATTCTTATTTTTGAGCTAGCCACTAGAGTCTTCAAATGCTTTTATTCTCCAAAAAATTCAGCAATTTCATTAAAACTAAAAATTCACTAACTTGCTATTCTACCTTAAATTGAAAGCATAAATTAATGTTTTGGAGTCTTGTAAGTAAGTTCTCAATGATCATCTTTATCATTGAATTTTATTTTTATTATATTATTTTAAAATCATCTTTTACTATTAACAGCATTAGTGTGACAATAATAATAACAAAGTGATGTCTCACTAGGTGGGGTCGGCTATAAAATCAAATGACGCTATTAAGATCTATCATGTATCATGTTTATAGAGAGACCGTTTATATGTAGATATCGTTTGACCACCTTATGGATGGTCTTCTTAGGTCTTCTTCTACCTTTCATTCCTTATCCATCTTTCATCTCATCCATCCTCTTGACTGGGTATTCGTCGGTCTTCTTCTCTCATGTCCGAACCACCTGAGACGCGATTCTACCATATTTTTCACAATATATGCTACTCCAACCCTCTCTCTTATATCTTCATTCCTTATTCTTCTAACCAATCTCGTATGACCATTCATTCATCTCAACATCTTCATCTCTACCACACTTAACTTATATTTGTGCTTTTCTTTGGCCGCGTCAATACTCTGTACCATAAAGCATAGCTAGTCTGATAGTAGTGCGATAGAATTTACCTTTAAGTTTTAAAAGTACTTTTTTGTCACATATAAAACCAGATGCACTCCGCCATTTTGACCAACCTACTTGAATCTTATGATTTACATGATGTTCAATCTTTCCGTTATCCTGTATGATGCACCCAAGATACTTAAAACTCTTAACTTTTCGTAGGATATTATCTCCAATCTTCACCTCTATATTAGGATTTTTCCTTCATATGCCGAACTTACATTTCATATATTCCATCTTGCTACGACTTATGCGCAGATCATACACTTCTAGAGCTTCTTTCCATAACTCCAACTTCTTATTTAGGTCTTTCCTTGACTCTCTCATAAGGACGATATCATCGGCAAAAAGCATGCACCATGGTATAGGCTATTGGATATGCTCTGTGAGTACTTCCAAGACTAATCTGAAAATGTATGGATTTAAGGATGATATCCCTGGTGTAATCATATACCAATAGAAAATTTCGCTGTCACACCACCTTGAGTCTTCACACTAGTTGTAACTCCATCATACATGTCTTTAATTGCACAAATATATGCAATTCTTACTCTCTTGTTTTCTAAAAAATTTCATAAGACCTCAATTGGCACCCTATCGTACTCTTTTTCCAAATCAATAAATACCATATGTAGATCATTTTATTACTACGATACATCTCCATCATCCTTCTTAACAGGCATATCGCTTCAGTAGTGGATCTGTCTGGCATAAAACCAAACTGATTCTCTATTACTTGTGTCTCTTGTCTTAGCCTCAATTCTATCACCATTTTCCATAACTTCACGGTATGACTCATGAGCTTGATCCCTCTATAGTTTTTGCAACTTTGTATATCTCCACTCATTTGGCATCTTCTTAGACTTTAAAATCTCATTAAAAAACTTGGTTAACCAACAGACGCCTTTCTCTTCAAGACCCTTCCAAACTTCAATCGAAATATTATCGGGTCCTACTACCCTGCCATTTTTCATCTGCTTTAGAGCTTCTTTTACTTCGAAGTCTTGAATCCTTTGTTAGCAGTCGAAATTTTGATCTTCTTCCCTCATGCATAACAGATCAAGGCTCGGAGGAGTCTTCTGTCTTTCATTAAATATCTCGTAGAAGTAGCTCTTTCACCTTTCATTGATTTTCTCCTCTTGAGCCAATACCTCCCCGTATTTATCCTTTATGCACTTTATTACCTGATCCAAGTTTCTCGTTCTTCTTTCACAGCTCTTTGCGATTCCATATATACCTTGTTATCCTTCTTTCGTGCCTAAGGACTAGTAGATACCCTCATATGCTCTTGTTCTTACTTCACTTATAGCCACTTTTGTTTCTTTCTTAGCCGCCTTATATTTTTACCAATTATTTGCATTGCGGCACAAAGACCACTCTTTAAATCACACTCTTTTTACCTTTATCTTTTCTTGTACACTCGCATTCCACCACCAAGACTCCTTGTCTCTTGGTCCTATCCCTCTAGATTCACCAAAATTTTCTTTTACTGTTCTTCTAATAACTTCTACCATCTTTCTCCATATCTCCTCCACGCTTCCGTTTCCATCCCACTTTGCCTCTTCTTCTATCCATCTTAAGAAGTTTCTTTGTTCCTCACCTTTCATCTGCTACCACCTCGTCCTTGGATTTTTCATTTAACTTTTTATTAACGCAAAAATTCATGACAAGCATCCTATGTTGTGTTGTTAAACTCTTTTCCCGAATAATTTTACAATTAATACAAAATTTTTGGTCGACTCTCCTCAACAAGGAGAATCAATTTGAGATCTTGTCATGCCACTCTTATAGGTTATAAGATGTTCGTCTTTGGTAAATAAAACATGTATTTACCCTTAGTATTGGCCACCCCAAAACCATAACCTCCGTGAATACTTCTATACCCAATCACTTCTCATCCAACATGGCCATTTAAATCTCCTCCTAAGAAAATCTTATCTCCCATAGGTATGTCTTGGACCAACTCTCGATATCCTCCTAAAACCTTATCTTGTGTTGCTTTTTCGAATCCATTTGCGGTGCATAGGCGCTAATCACATGAAAAATACCTCCTTCCACCACAAGTTTGATAGAGATGATCTGATCTCTCACCCTCTTGACATCTACTACGTCCTTCTTCCACTGCTTATCCACGATAATACCTACCCCATATATTTTCTTCACCTTTCCCGTATACCAAAGTTTGAACTTGGAAGTATCCAACTCCCTAGCCTTCGCACCAACCCATTTTGTTTCTTGTAGGCACATGACGTTAATCTTCCTCCTTGTCATGGCATCCACCACCTCCATGGATTTTTTTTGTTAGAGTGTCTATGTTCCATGTCCCAAATCTCAACCTTCTATCGTCCCGACCTTTATCTTTTTCTTTGTGAACTAGTTTATTTACCCTCGTTCGTTCACGAAAACGCAAAAATTCTTACTCATTTAACACTACACCCGGACACCGATACATCGGCTCTTACTCATTTGACACTGTACGCGAGCCATATAGCGCGTTGCTTTCGGGCAACGACCTAACTTTAACACAGTAATATTTTTGATCCATGTCATAAAGATTCGACTAAATTTTTATGTTGGCTGTCGAAGATCTAACACAGCCCTCTCTTTTATCCATATTTAGGACCGGCTATATACTGTGATTGTAATATAGGCGGAGTTGTAACACTAATAATAATAGTTAAAAAAAAGGAGAGGACGATGGTGTTAGTGGCGACAGAATGAAAATGTTAGTAGTTAAATATAAGAGTTTGATGAAAAAATTTTAAATGATGGTGGTAAAAGGTTAGAGATTGGGATAGCAGCATCGAATGATTAGATATTAAAAGTGGGATAAATTAAATTAGGTTTGGAGGAGCGATTTAAAAATTTTGAATAATATTTTAGAATATAAATAATTTTGTCAATCGAAATTCATTTTTATGTGCACAAAATTAAATTTATTCTTTTGTCAGTAAATTTATCAATATTTTGAACCTTCATATGCAGAAGTTTAAAGTTTTCAAATTTCTTATTTTAGTAAATGTCCAAATTTTATACGATATATAAGATTTTGTTTTTTCACACTCTGGAATTAGTTAATACATATTATTAGTCACCTATATCTCTATATAAAAAGATATAAAAATATTTTATCCACACTAACAAATTAATTGCTATATTAAATTATTAATTATTATATATTTGTGTATAATACATATTGATTTTTTTAATTAAATAATTAACCATTTAAATACTTAAATATATTATTAAAGTATAATTAATCTTAATATTAATAAATTATTAATTTTTTTTACAGTAATATAATAAAAAAATGTTATAAAATACCAAATTCATATTACTTTATAGTTTATAAAATAGCTGAATAATTATTGCTGATTTTTTGCATACAAAACATATATACAAGCCAGGTTAGAATAGTAGCAGTAGAAACACGTTTTGAGGGCTGGTGGATATGGATTATTCATGACAGAAGAGGCACACACATTTCTCAACATTATTATTACGCCAGCGACGTTGCTGAATATTTGTAAATGGACAATCCCTTAAACGAAAAGAGAGAGAGAGAGACCCAAAAGGGCACACATTCTCCTCGTGCCCAAGGGCCAAGGGGCAGATGGGAAATGGACCAACACATAAAGGGATTAGGAGAGATAAGCTTTCTGCATCCTTTTCTATCACAATCAAGTTAACCTTGAAATTTGACTATGACTTATCAATTAATAGAACTTCCGGTTTTTTCATTTCATTTTTAGTATAAGTCTAATTATATACTGTGACTACCATAACAATGATAATCTAACAATACCTATATACTCATAATACATACGTAAATGAGATTACCAGTTGGCACAATCGGTAAAAGTAGTGTTTTGTTTATTTGGTTAAATATTTTTTAAAACGAACAAGTTAGTAAAATATAAAATGAGAAGTTAATTAGTTTAGTAAAATATAAAATGAAAAGTTAATTAGTTTTTAAATTAACGATAATATTAGAGACATAAAAAAATTAAAATTTGTCTTATTTAATATTTATTTTTTTAATATTTATTTATTCTTCTCCTCCAATTTTTTTCGTCGCAACGCTGCCCTATCTTTTTCCAACTCCTTTCACTCTCATCGCGATACTGCCGCATGAAAATCCTCTCGCCGAAACGTCATTTAGTATCTCCTCCATTCGAGCAGTCACCGTGCCATGCCAAAACTGCACCGTCAATCATCGTCCATCATGTACCAGTTATCCACCGGCCGAAAAAATCCGTCCTCCACGATCGATGATGCATAAGAGAGTGACTGTCGCAGTTACGCCCCACACAACATTCTCCTTCTTGTTGTTGTAGGTTTTGAATGATTTTTTTTTATTAATTTTAGATGTTTTTTTTTTCTTAAGTTTCGAATGTATTTTTTGTATGTTTTAGATGTTTTTTTATTGTATTTTGAATTTTTTATCTTTTTAGGTTTTAGATTTTTTAATAATTTTAAATTTTTCTTTTCTTAGGTTTTAAATGTTCTTTAAATATTTGTTTTCATCTGATTTTAGATAACTTTTTTTAGATTTTTACATGCTTATTTTCATTTGGCTTTGGATGTTTCTTATGATAACTTGAATTAAAAAAAAAAAAAACGACTCGACGGACGGTGGTAAGTGACGCGGACAGTTCTAAGCATGGATGGTGGTGGATGGTACAAACGACTTCTGAGCGAGAAAAGGTGGTGGGCGGCGCAGCATAGTAGCACAGTTTTGGATCGCAGTGTGTAAATTTAGATTTTTTTTTTCCCCTTCTTAGTGGACTTCTTTTATACAATTCATAAACTAATTGATTGGAGTTAGTAAATATCTTAATTGATAACTTAACAAAAATGTTTTCATAAATATAATGTAGTAGTTATTAGAAGTAATTGAACTATCTGATTTTATAAAATAAAAAATTTTAATTATATTAAAATCGAACACTCTAATTTTGTTTTTATAAAATTATAAATTTTTTAAAATTAAAATCAAAATTTTCAATTTTATTTTAAAAATATATTTTAAAATATTTTTATATTAAAATTAGACCCTTCAATTTCACCTTTTACAAAATTAAAAGATTCATAATATTGAAAATAATAGACCCACCGATTCAATGTCGAGTTTAAAAAAACTACAAAACATATCTTTTGATTTTGATTTTTGTTCAACTGTCCTCATATTTTGAAAAAAAAGAATATACTTAAAAAATCAGATTATAGCCATATACACTTTTTTTCCATGTTGAAGTATCAAACATGTATGTAAAGTATAAAAATTAATTTGTGAAAAATATATTATCTTATAAAATTTTTCTTTAATTCTTTCTTATAAATAAAAAGTATGATTTAGCTAACAAATATTCTAAATATATAAGGTAAACTTATTAATTTAAAAATTTTATATAAAAATATAAAATTAAATTCTTAATGTGTTTATTGTATATTTATTAAATAAAAAATTGAAAAAAAAATTATTAATAACCATACACAAAATATAGTTAAGTCCTACAAAATAAAGCTGCCGGCTATGTGGACCCATGCAGCTTCTCGCTTTCCTTATACGGAAACGAATAAAACGATTTTTGTCACTTGTCGCTTTTTATTTTATTTTATTTTATTTTTAAATCCAAATGAACTTTTTTAAATTTTCGCTTGTTCATAATTTGCCCTTCGGAAATCCGAACGTTCCAAACATGTCCTTTTTTAAATGCCAAACTGATAATAAGTTAATAACAACGATAATATATATACAATATAATACATGATATTCCACACCTCCTAATTAGAGTTGGTAGTTTTTTTGGGTTTGTAAATGACACACCCGCATCACAAAGTTAAAATCATGTCTAAATAGCAAGATGCGATTTCATATACACATGCACGTGGGATTACATGTTTATTATTTAAATTAATTAAATTTTATTATATCATTAGATCGATAACAACCCAGATATATTTTAGAGAGAAAATGTATATTAAAATTATTTTAATGGGTTAATAGTTAAATTTGTCTTTAAAAATGAGATTTTTTATTTTTTGAATTTGTCTTTAAAAAATTTATTAAATCAAATTAGTTTTTTAAAAATTATAAATTAATTATATTTATTTTTTAGTCATTCTATTAATAATTTTTGTCAATAATTAATAATATGAAACATTAATTGACAATATAAATAATATTTAACATGTCCTATTAGATGTAAATTAGATATATTTATGAAAATGATAAATATTAAAAAATTAGCAGAATTTATTATTTTTTGTCATTATTTTAGCCATAAATTCAGTTCTTTTAGTCTAATAATCTAATTATATATTTTTAATTTATACTTTTAAAATAATTAAAAGATAAATATAATTAATTCGTAATTTTTAAAAGGCTAATTTAATTGATAAAATTTTTAATATCAAATTTAAAAAACGCTTCTTCTTTAATAGAATAATATAACTATTAATCCTTATTTTGATTTTGTTAAACCCATTGGTGGTAAAAGATTTTTTTGAAAGCAATGCAGCTTTTGGTTTTTTTGCATGACCCACTTTTCGGATATAGTTATTGATTAGGCTTAGTGACCGGGTAGCGTAACACACTAACACACTTCAATCTTCATTGTCATAACTCATAACTCATAAGATGATAAGAATGATTTCAGGAGGATTAATTTTCTGGCATCTTGGCGCGTCATTAACCACTCAATAGTTATTCCTGCTCAAGAGTA
>NC_029774.3:129793089-129799892 GCF_000817695.3 Arachis duranensis
TATATATATATATATGTTCATACCCTGACCTAATGATAAGGCTCAGGATTCAACGAAAGGTCCAATCTAAAGGATTGAGCCTCACCCTACACCGACCTTCAATCTACGAAGTCGGTGCTTACCACGACCTGCTCTAAAGAAGTCGGGAACGAGGGATCAGCTGGCAGATAAACCCTCACTCAAGAGGATAACTACCCCTAAAATCTCTCTAACCACTTCCAGGAGCCATATCTCAACTTTCCTAAGATAAAGGGACGGTTATTCTCCTTAAAAGACGAAACTACTCCAACGGTGGTTATGAGTTCACCACTATAAATACACTGACATCCCTTAGGTATCTCTAAGCCCAATACTCTCTAGACCTGCTTACACCCTTGCTGACTTAGGCATCGGAGTGTCTTTGCAGGTACCACCCCCCATTCTTTCACATACACAACTCGGAGGCGGCTCCCAGACGTAAACCAAGTCGGAGACCACCTTCTTCCAATGTTTGGGCCTCACAAACAAGCCCAACCACCGTCCGGTTCTAGGTAAGCCACGGAACATTGGCGCCGTTGCTGGGGACCCGAGAGATCAACCCGTAATGGCGGACAACTCACCAAAAGATGGACATACAGCGTCTGATTCCGAGCAAGAAAATTCAGATACCGGAAACAATGACGCAGACCTGACCCTTAATCAAGGAACCAGCGACCAGCATAAAGAAGGCACCTCTGGGCTCAAAAACCCAAAGGCAAATTCCTCGGAAGGACGAGAGTCCGGAAAGGAAGGGCCACCCCATGCAACCGAGCTAATGGGGCTGGTCCACGGCCACCAAGGTCGTTTGGAGCAACTGGAACAGGAACTAGAACGACAACGAGAGGCAGAGCGAAACCTCAGGGAGGAAATAGAACGACGAAAAGAGTTGGAAGAAAAACTCACAAAGCTTGAATCCTCCCTTAAAGCCCGAGACTCCCGCGGCAACCGAGAAGAGTCGCCCTTGGGAGGAGAGGACCCGTTTAGCGAGGACATAATGAGGGCAAAGATTCCAAGAAACTTCAAAAGCCCTGAGATAAACCTCTATGACGGAACCATAGACCCAAAGTATCATTTAAGCAACTTCAAAAGTCGGATGTATCTGGCTGATGCCTCTGATGCAACACGTTGCAAGGCTTTTCCGACCACCCTGTCAAAAATGGCGATGAAGTGGTTTGATAGCCTCCTTCCAAGGTCGGTTACCAGCTTTAAGGACCTCTCAAGAAAATTCCTGATGCGATTCTCCATCCAGAAGGATAAGGTAAAACACGCACCGAGCCTCCTGGGAGTTAAACAGGAGGTCGGGGAACCTCTGCGTGATTACATGGAAAAGTTCAACAAAGCGTGTTTGGAAATTCAAGATCTGCCTACAGAGGTAGTTAACATGGGATTAGTAAATGGACTTAGGGAAGGACCCTTCTCACAGTTCATATCAAAAAAGCACCCGACCTCTTTGAGTGATGTACAGGAGAGAGTGGAAAAGTACATCAACATGGAGGAAAATGCCAGATTGAGAGAGTCGAGTTGGCGATCTGGGCACCCTCCCTCGATAAAAGAAAGGGAGATGGAGCCCAAGAAGAAAGAAGACCTCGGTCTCGACAGACCTAGGAAATATCACTCTTATACTCCTCTAAAGGTTTCTATAGTGGACGTATACAGAGAAATTTGCAATACTGAAAGGCTGCCGCCTCCTAGGCCCATTAAAAATAAAAAAGGGGGGAGTCGCAACGATTACTGCGAGTACCATAAAATATATGGTCACTCAACAAACGACTGTTACGACCTCAAAAATGTGATAGAAAAGTTGGCCAGAGAAGGCCGACTTGATAGATATCTCATGGAAAGGTCGGACAATCATGGGAAGAGAAAGCGAGATGACGCAGATAGAAGAGACCCACCACCGCAGACTCCGGAGAGACATATACATATGATCTCAGGTGGATTCGCGGGAGGGGGACTCACCAAGTCCTCTCACAAGAGACACCTCAAGCGAGTCTACCAGGTCGGGAGCGAATCGCCCGACCTTCCTACCATCTCATTTACAAAGGAGGATGGGCAAGGAGTAATCCCTGAACACGACGATCCAGTGGTGATAACCATGATCCTGGCCAATGCCCATCTCCACAGAACTCAAGTAGATCAAGGAAGCTCGGCGGACATCCTTTTCAAACCCGCGTTTGACAAGTTAGGGTTGGACGAGAGGGAGCTAAGAGCCTACCCCGACACCTTATACGGGCTAGGCGACACGCCAATAAAGCCACTGGGATTCTTATCCCTTCATACTACCTTTGGAAAGGGGGAAAAATCCAAAACTCTGAGTATAGACTTCATAGTCATTGACATGGGGTCAGCATATAATGCCCTAATTGGAAGAGCTACCCTTAATCAACTCGGAGCGGTGGTATCCACCCCCTATCTCTGCATGAAATTCCCGACAACAGCGGGGTAGCAACGGTGCGGGGAGACCAGAAATTGGCAAGAAAGTGCTACAATGAAAGCTTGAACCTGAGGGGAAAAAGCAAAGAGATTCACACCATAGAGCTCGGCGGTGCAAGGGCCAAAGAAGAGTTGCGACCACAGGCAGGAGGAAAAACCGAGGAAATACAGGTCGGCAAAGAGGAAGGAAAAAATAACAACATAGGAGCCAACCTAGGGGAAACCCTAAAGCAAGGGTTGACTAAGCTCCTAAGAGACAATTCTGACCTCTTTGCCTGAAAAGCCTCCGACATGCCTGGGATAGATCCCGAGCTTATGTCCCACAAGCACTCGGTGTATCCAGGATCTCGACCTGTACAACAGCGAAGGCGCAAGCTCGGCCCGGAACGAGCCCTAGTGGTGGAGGAGCAAATACATGCACTCTTAGAAGTCGGCTTCATCAGAGAAGTTAAATATCCAACATGGCTAGCAAATGTAGTGCTAGTCAAGAAGCAAAACGGCCAATGGAAGATGTGTGTCGACTACACCGACTTAAATAAGGTGTGTCCCAAGGACCCTTATCCACTCCCAAGTATTGATACTCTAGTAGACTCTAGCTCGGGGTATCAATACTTGTCGTTTATGGATGCCTACTCGGGATATAATCAAATCCCTATGTATGAGCCAGACCAAGAGAAAACATCATTCATCACGTCCCGAGCAAATTTCTGCTATGTGGTCATGCCATTTGGACTAAAAAATGCAGGGGCCACATACCGAAGGCTCATGAACAAGGTGTTCGCCCCCCACCTCGGGAGCTTAATGGAAGTCTACGTAGATGACATGCTAGTGAAAACTAAGGAAGACGCTGATCTCTTGACAGACCTCTCGCAAGTCTTCGACACCATAAGGTTGCACGGGATGAGGCTAAATCCCGCAAAGTGTACCTTCGCAGTGGAGGCCGAAAAATTCCTAGGGTTTATGCTGATGCAAAGAGGGATTGAAGCCAATCCCGATAAGTGTCAAGCTATACTGGAAATGAAGAGCCCGACTTGCTTAAGGGAGGTTCAACAACTAAACGGCCGACTCGCAGCCCTCTCCAGGTTCTTGGCAGGAGCAGCATTAAAATCCCTTCCACTGTTCTCTTTATTAAGAAAGGGATGCCAGTTTGAATGGACTCCAGAATGCGAAAGAGCGTTCCAGGAGTTCAAAAGGTTCTTGAGCCAACCTCCAATCTTGACCCGACCTCTTGTTGGGGAAGATCTCGTCCTATATCTGTCCGTAGTAGACAAAGCTGTCGCATCAGCCCTGATAAGGGAGGACGAGGTCGGACAACATCCAGTGTACTTCATCAGCAAAGTTCTACAAGGCCCCGAACTAAGGTACCACAAATTAGAGAAATTTGCTTACTCCTTAGTAATAGCCTCACGGAGGCTACGGCCTTACTTTCAAGCTCATACGATAAGAGTCCGAACGAACCAACCCATGAAACAATCCTCCAAAAGACAGATGTTGCAGGGAGAATGGTTCAATGGGTAATAGAGCTTTCCGAGTTTGACTTAAAGTATGAAACTCGGACAGCAATCAAAATCCAATGCCTCACCGACTTCATAGCAGAATACGCGGGAGACTAAGAGAAGCCAACTGCATGGGAACTTTACGTAGATGGATCCTCAAGCAAGACAGGAAGCGGTGCAGGCATAATACTGGCCAGCGAAAGGGGAACCCAAATAGAGGTATCCCTCAAATTTGAATTCCCGGCTTCAAATAATCAGGCAGAATATGAAGCCCTGATTGCAGGATTGAAGCTGGCAGAAGAAGTCGGTGCAACAAAAGTGATGATATACAGTGACTCTCAATTGGTAACCTCCCAGATAAATAGAGAGTATCAGGCTAAAGACCCGAACATGAAAAGATACTTGGAAAGAACTCTGGAGCACCTCGGGAACTTTGCGGAAATCGAGGTTAAGCACATAACCCGGGATCTCAATAGTTAGCAAGTACCAAGCCAGGAGGGAATAATAGAAGCTTGATTCAGGAAACTCTCCAAGAACCCTCTGTGGTAAAAATAGAGGACAAACAAGATGTTCTTGAGGTGACTGGGATAAACCTCAGATGGATGAATCCTTTGGTCGAATACCTAAAATTCGACATCCTCCCCAAAGAAGAAAAAGAGATTAAGAAAATCTGGAGGGAAGCACAACATTACACTCTGGTGAAAAATATCCTTTATAAAAGAGGAATATCAACGCCATTGTTGAAGTGCGTACCGACCTCAAGGACCATTGAAGTACTAGAGGAGGTTCATAATGGGATCTGCGGAAACCATCTCGGAGCCAGGTCACTAGCTAGGAAAGTAATCTGAGCGGGATTCTACTGGCCGACCTTGCAGAAAGATGCCACAGAATTTGTGAAAAAGTGCCAACCATGCCAAATGCACGCAAATTTCCACGTGGCTCCCCCCGAGGAGCTAATCAGTATAACTTCTCCATGGCCCTTTGCAAAATGGGGGATGGATCTGTTAGGCCCTTTTCACCAGGCTCCAGGACAAGTCAAATGCTTGATTGTGGGAATATACTACTTCACAAAGTGGATAGAAGCAGAACCATTAGCCACCATCACAGCCCAGAGAAGTCGGAGGTTCCTCTACAAAAATATCATCACAAGGTATGGGATACCATATTCCATTACCACAGATAATGGAACCCAGTTCACCGACTCTACTTTTAGAAGCCTGGTGGCTAGTATGAAGATCAAACACCAGTTCACCTCGGTGGAACATCCACAAGCAAATGGACAAGCCGAGGCAGCCAACAAAGTCATACTGGCACGACTAAAGAAAAGACTACAAGATGCAAAAGGAGCCTGGGCAGAGGAGCTCCCCTAAGTTTTGTGGGCTTACCGGACGACACCACAATCTGTCACTGGAGAAACGCCCTTCCGACTTGTCTATGGTGTGGAAGCTATGATACCAGTGGAAATCATTGAACAAAGTCCAAGGGTGATCCTCCATGATGAGATCGGAAACATACAGGGACACAAAGAGGAACTTGAACTGCTCCCCGAAGTCCGAGAACAAGCCCAGATAAGAGAAGCATCGTTGAAACAAATGATGACTACCAGGTACAACAAAAAAGTCATTCGAAGAAGCTTCACCCCAAACGATTTGGTCTTGATCAGAAACGACATTGGAGTCAACAAATCGGGAGAAGGAAAACTCGCTGCTAATTGGAAGGGACCATACAAAATTAGTGAGGTCTTAGGAAATGGTTATTATAAGGTGACCGACCTAAACGGTACCGAGTTACCAAGGTCATGGCATGCTTGTAACTTGAAAAGGTACTATAGTTAAAAGCGAAATCTACTCCCTGATGTACTCTTTTTCCAACTTCACGATTTTTTTGACAAAAATCAAAAGATTTTTTCTGAAGAAGGGTTTTTAACGAGACATCACAGTAGAGGCTAAGGGAAAATAGACTATCAAAAGTCCTTAGTAGCAGTAAAGTACCTTCCCAAATAAATAAATTTTTTTCACAATATCTCTTATAAATTCATTCCCGTCTATTTTTTCTTTCTACGAAACGCGCCGACTTAAGCTCCACAAAGCGTAAAAATCCCATGAACCGACCTAGATGGTCGTCAGGATAAAACGACGAGGTACAAGTCGGTGTAAAGAGGTTATAAAAGTTGATCGTGAGAAACTCGGAAACATTCTGACTCATAAGTCGAAATGAAAAATCGAGTAGAAGAAAAAACGCATCGCAAAAATAACCTAAGTCATAAGAACTCAACAAACCACAAAGTTGAGTATAAGGAATAGGGGAAAGGAGATCGAAAAACCTATTAAAAAGACAAAAGACTGTCCTAAGTCCTTAAAGCGAAAAAGCTCAAGAGGACAGACAAGCCAAAGAAAAAGGTTTTCAAAAGGGTCTAAAAAATTCTTTAAAGTATCAAAAGAAAAGCATGCACGCAGGTAACTGATGAGCGGATAATTTATACGCTTTTTGGCATTGTTTTTAGGTAGTTTTTAGTAAGTTCAAGCTACTTTTAGGGATGTTTTCATTAGTTTTTATGTTAAATTCACAATTCTGGACTTTACTATGAGTTTATGTGTTTTTCTGTGATTTCAGGTAATTTCTGGCTGAAATTGAGGGACTTTAGCAAAACTCTGAAAAAGGCTGACAAAAAGGACTGCTGATGCTGTTGGAATCTGACCTCCCTGCACTCAAAATGGATTTTCTGGAGCTACAAAACTCTAATTGGCGCGCTCTCAACGGCGTTGGAAAGTAGACATTCAGAGCTTTCCAGCAATATATAATAGTCCATACTTTATTCGAAGAAAGACGACGTAACTTGGCGTTGAACGCCAAGTA
>NC_029774.3:129800402-129805007 GCF_000817695.3 Arachis duranensis
GGGTGATGCCTCCAGACGATTAGCCGTGCAGTGATAGCGCATAGGACCATTTTCCCGTGAGGATTAAAAGTAGCCATTGATGATGGTGATGCCCTACATACAGCTTGCCATGGAAAGGAGTAGGAAGGATTGGATGAATGTAATAAGAAAATAGAGATACGAGAGGAGCACAGCATCTTCACACACTTATCTGAAATTCCCACTATTGATTTACATAAGTATTTCTATCCATTTTTATTGTCTATTTATTATTAATTTTCGAACTCATCATAAACCAATTTAATCTGCCTAACTGAGATTTACAAGGTGACCATAGCTTGCTTCATACCAACAATCTCTATAGGATCGACCCTTACTCACGTAAGGTTTATTACTTGGACGACCCAGTACACTTGCTGGTTAGTTGAATGGAGTTGTGATCATAAATTCCAATAGAGCCAATTTTTAAATCTCATGCAAATACAAAGAGGATCACAATTTCGTCCACCAGTAACTTAAACCCTTATCCAAAAAAGGGTATTTATAAATATTTTGTTTACGGCCTTACAAGGCCAAGAGGAATGTCAACAGACCACTACCACCACAAACATAAAAATAGTTTAAAAAGGAGGGGACCCACAGGCCGGGCCCCCATATAGCCAACAAATTTTTAAACATCACCACCAGAGTCAGGAAGAGCAGTCAGAGCGCCATCAGGTCCAGGGAGAGAAGTATCCATAGGAGACGGAGAGGAGGTTCTGTGAGATCTTGAGGAACTCGGAGCATCTTTTGGATGAGGAGGGGACTCAATGATTCTCTGCCTCTGAGTCTTCAAATCTGACTCAGAGACAAGCTCGGAAGCAGGAGGAGAAACTATGGCACCATCAATGACGACCTTGTCAGGATCCAAAGGAGAGAGATCCAGGTTGGGAGCAAGGACTCCGACCTGCTCCTTAAAAATCCTCCAGGCCTCCTCGGCTCCTTCAGCAATAGAGTCCTCCAACTCGGCGTAAGCATTCTGAGAATTCAACAAGTCCTTCCTCACCTCCACGAGGTCCTTGAACAAGCTCGAATAACTCTCCTGCGCCTTCTTCCTCAAGCCCTCCTCCATATTACATTGGGCTTGTAACTTGCTCTCCTTCTCCCGAAGACCATCCCTCTCCTCCTTCAACTTAGCGACCTCCTCCTTCAACTCCTTGTCATGTTACTGATATATGAGAAGCATTTCCTCCAACTCTTCAACCCTCGAGGTTGAACCCAGAGAGCTAAGAGGAATCTTCTCAAAAATATCAAGAAACTTGGTGCACACCGCCGCCGCCCTGACACTCTTCTGAGCCAGAATAGTGAGGTGGTTTCGGATAGAAACATCATCCATACCTATACGGGTATGAGGATAGATGTATTTTCGGATAAACGCAGGAGCATCCACCTTAGCCTCACCTTCAAAAGAAGAGCTAGACTCTAAAGTCTTACGCTTCTTCTTCTCTGGCTCAGGAGAAGGTCGGGGGGGAGGGGGCGGCTGAGAAGAAGCCGAGGAGGAAATAACGATAGGTCGAGAAGGGGTCCCCAAATTTTGAGAAGAAGGAGGAGGAGGAAGAGAGGAGCTAGTTACCCTGGCACCGCCGGTCCTGGCGCGAGATCTCGCCTTGGCCTCCTGGACTCTCTGGTAAGACTCTCACTGAAATTCTTCTTTGCCATCTCTATAAGAAAATAATTAGTGGCCAAAAAGTCAGCGAAACAAGTCGGTAAAAATAAGTCGGAAATAAAGTAGATAAATAAAAAAAAGCTACCTAGTTGTGTCTGGACAAAGGTTGGCGACCCCCTGGAGAAATTTTTTGGTATCTAAATATGGGGCCCTCCCCTACACTTCTCGGAGGAACCCCACAACGGCCGCCTCCACCTCATCCAGGTCGTCCAAACCATATTTCTCATAGGGGGAGGCCTCTAACCAGTACAGAGGAAAGCAAGGAGAAGAATTCTCATCCAAGAAAAAGGGATGGTGACCCTCTACGGCTTGAACTTTGAAAAAGTAATTTTTAAAGTCATGGAATGATTCATCAAAAAGGGTGAAGACCCTCCGACCTTGTATAGCTCGGAAGGACACCCACTGCTGCTTGTTATTTTTCCCACTGAAGGGCTTGGTCATGTGGAAAAGAAAAAAGAAAATCTTCAAAGAAGTCGGAAAGTCTAAGGCATGGCTGATAAACTGATAAAAAATTTTCAGAAAACCCCAGGAATTGGGATGAAGCTGGGTAGGTGCAACACGACAGTGACGTAAAACAGCAATCTCAAAATCAGAGAAAGGAAGAAAAATGCCCAGGCGGGTGATCATGCTCTCATACATATAAAAGAAATGAGGGACTGCCTCCGAAGCCCTACCGAAGTAAACCCGGTCTTCTGGACCCGGGACAAGCAGTTCATACTTTGGCTCATCCTCATCAGAGGTACAAAGCCAGTGATGAGTGCGAAGATCAGTAATAAAATCATTGTCAACCCAAGGTTCCTCCCCTAAGACTGTGACATCGACCCACTGAGTAAGAATTTCTACGGAAGACATTTCTTTTCCTAAAAAGGGTTAGTGAAACCTACAAAGAAAAAAGAAAAGAAAATAAAAAACATGGTCTCTAAAGGGGGGTACGGAATCAAACAGAAGCCTACGAATCAACTTCGCTCTCTCTAAAAAATAAAAGCATGCAAACAGAAAGCACGTTGTAAAAAGAGAAGAGAAGAAAAGACTAACCTTTATTTGGAAATAAGGTAAAGGAAGATGAAAGCCTTCAAACAAGGAATGCCCCACGAACGGATGAGAAGAAGAAAAATTCGAAAAATCACAGAAACGAAACAATGAAAGAGAGGGAAATTATTTATAAACACGTTAGGGGCATAATGGTAAAACAGAAGCGGTCATTAATGAGTGCACCATTACCAAGGTAATCAATCCCTACGCGAACCTCTAACGGACGCGACGTTTGATTAGACGTAACTGTGAAAATCAAAAGCCACGAAAAGTCACGTCGGCTCCCAATGATCACGTTGGTTCCCTCCTAGGTCGGCTACGACCCCGAGTAGAATACTCAAACCCAAATCTTGAAAGAAATTGGGCTCGAGTAGGGGCACTGTTCATACCCTGGCCCAATGATAAGGCCCAGGACCCAACGAAAGGCCCAATTCAAAGGATTGAGCCTCACCCTACACCGACCTTCAATCTACGAAGTCGGTGCTTATCACGACCTGCTCTAAAGAAGTCGGGAACGAGGGATCAGCTGGCAGATAAACCCTCACTCAAGAGGATAACTGCCCCTAAAATCTCTCTAACCACTTCCAGGAGCCATATCTCAACGTCCCTAAGATAAAGGGACGATTATTCCTCTTAAAAGGCAAAACTACTCCAACGGTGGTTATAGGTTCACCATTATAAATACACTGACATCCCTCAGGTATCTCTAAACCCAATACTCTCTAGACCTGCTTACACCCTTGCTGACTTAGGCATCGGAGTGTCTTTGCAGGTACCACCCCCCATTCTTTCACATACACAACTCGGAGGCGGCTCCCAGACGTAAACCAAGTCGGAGACCACCTTCCTCCAACGCTTGAGCCTCACAAACAAGCCCAACCACCGTCCGGTTCTAGGTAAGTCCCGGAACATTGGCGCCTTTGCCGGGGACCCGAGAGATCAACCAGTGATAGCGGACAGATCCCCCGAAGAAGGTCATGTGGAATCATATCGATTTTATTAATTATCAAAATTGATAATACTACTCTTTTTTTAATAAGTAATTTTCATCAAAATTACTTAACGTGTTAAAGTAATTTTTACGTTATCTTATTAAGATAATTTTAAAACATTAGAGACTTAAGATGAAAATATTAAAGACAAAATTGATATATTACTTTTAGAAGAATTTTAAATTAAAATAAAAATAAATTTTAACAAAATAAATTGTATTATAAATTTAAGATTTTTACTCATACTTATAAAATAGTTAGTAGATAAAATTTTAACAAAAAAAAAGAATATAATACATACACAATAAAATATAAATGATACTTTTGGTATCTAATATACAGAATTTTTTTTACATGTTTAATTTAATTAAACTTTTTTTTAACTATGAAATAAATTTTAATTTTATAATTTAATAATATCAATTTTTTTACGACAGATAACTATTTAATTTATTTTTTTAGGTTTATTCTTAATTAAAAATAAATTTATTTATAATGAAAGTAACGTGATTAACAGCAAAAGTAAAAAGATAAATTTATTTAAAATGAAAATAATGTATCTAATAAGAATAATTTACTTAGATATGATTATAAAATAATTGAATAACTATTTATAGTAAAAAATCAATATGATTGAAGGATAAAATAAAATTTTATTTAAAAATTAAAAATAAAAAATGATTAAATTAAACATTAAAAAAATTTGGTATATTAAAGATAAAAATATATAATTTATACTTTATTATAAATATACCATACTATTTTTTTTTTCAAAAGTTTATCTACTAACTATTTATTAGTATTTTATGATGAGTAAAAATCTCTAATAGTAAAATTAAAAAAATAATTTATTTATATAAAAGTAATGTGATTAAGAGTGATTTATTTAAATATTAT
>NC_029774.3:129805132-129869417 GCF_000817695.3 Arachis duranensis
GATAATAACTATTTTTTCTTTATTGGTATATAATTAAGAATTAAAATCAAAATTAAAGGTTACCCAAGTTGCGCAAGTTGAAGTGATTTAGAGTGTGGAGATAGTGATTAATGACAGCACTCAAATTTGCTTGTGGCTCCCCGGTGCAGTTAGGGGAGATAGCGAGGTTCATGTGGCACCTATTATTGTTATTGTGTCGTTGTTCCTCTTCTGTTGTTGTATGAGGTGGTGGAGTCAATGCCATTGGCACCTTCTTTCCCTTGATTCTTCAAGTCTCTGTTTGGTAGAGGCGAAGAATAGCGGCGAGATTAACACACTATTTATAAAAAAGTACTTAAAGTGTTATAATTATATTAAATATATATTAAAATTAATTATTAATATAAAATATATACTAAAATAAATTAAATCATATATATTTTTATATATAAATAATAACCGATTTAATTATATATATAAAGTTACTAGCCCAAAACTCTCATCAGCCGAAAATACTCCCAATCAAACATATGACATCACTCCCTCACATCCCTCTCGCTCTCAATTTTTTTTAAATTTTTTTTAATTTTTATATTATATTTGAAAAGTTTAGCCTTTATTTTAAAAGAAAAAGGTAAAAAATTGTTTAATATACTATTTTATATAATAAGTCAACTATTTTGTCACATTTTTAGTTAATGATATTAATTTTTCATATAATTTTATACAAATAATTCATATGATATATAATTATAAATTAATATTAAATTAGAAAAATTAAATTCTATGAAATGTATATATAAATATAGGGTAAATTACTAAATTGATTTTTATGTTTGGGCGAAATCCTGTTTTGATCCTTAAGGTTTAAAATGTTCTATTTGAATCCAAAGAAAATTCATTTAGCTTCAATTTAATCCAACCGTGAGATCAAAATTAAATAAGGGTAAAGTATATTTTTTGTCTTTAAAGTTTACTAAAAGTTTCAAAAATACCCCTAAGTTTTAATTTGTTTCAATTTTATCCTTAATGTTTTCGATTTGCATCAATTTTATCCTTTTTTTCAAAATTTTTGGTCAAACTATGATTAACATTATTTTTTTTCCAATAACACCCTCCAAACACTATTCTCTTTCATCATTATCTTCAAACTCACTCAGCAATAGCCCCATCCCTCACTCCCTCTTCGACTGTCTCCTCCGCCGTGTAGTCTACCTCCAGAACAACTCCCTCTCCAGCCACTTCCCACCGCTGCTCCTCAACCTCACCAACCTCTAGGGACTCAACTTCGCCAACTTCCAGCTACTCAATCTCGCTCACAACCTCCTCTCCGGCACGTTTTTTGACAACATAACGAACTTCCTCTGATACCTCGATTTATCTTTCCACACATTCTCCGGCGACATTCGAATGAACTTCTCTTCCAAATCTCAACGCCAGCTCATCAACTTGTCCTACAATGACCTTTTCGGTGGAATTTTGGTCACCATCGGAGCTCTAAAGAAGCTCGAGCATCTCTGGCTTGACTTCAACAATTTCCATGGGACCTTACCTTCAACACTTACAAACTGAAAGATACGAAACGTTCCACGAGAAGAGAATGTTATTGATTCCCAACATGATTCCGATGAAGATCGATAAAGGTAGAATTTTTTTATTGAAATCTTTGAGAGCATGCTTGAAGATACGGTACCCACAAAGAGGAGAAAGTAATTGAGAATTAGAAGGGACATGTACCTCTTGTTTGTTATGGAGTTCTGATCTGTTGTTGCATGGAGCTGTTGTTGTGTTTTGTTGTTGTTAATGTTGCCGTTGCCCATTTTCAATTTTGCTTCTTGTTCTTAAATGTTGATGGATTCGATTTCAAGTGCTTCGTAGTTCTTGTTGGTTGGAGCTATGGTCAGGGATCAGTGATGGAATGATGGGTCTTGTAATGGAGTCTTCTCCATGAAAAAGAGAAGGAGGATTTGATATACATCACTTGCAGTGGTCGGAGTTGGGGTGCAAATGGCGGCGGGGGTATTGGGTAGTTGTTGTTCTTGATGATGATGAAAGGAAATAGGGTTTAGGGGTGTTATTGGAAAAAATTAATGTTGACTATAATTTGACCAAAAAAATTGAAGATAAGGATAAATTTGATGCAAATCGAAAACATTAAGGATAAAATTGAAACAAATTAAAACTTAGAGATATTTTTGAAACCTTTAGTAAATTTTAGGGACAAAAAATATACTTTATCCATTAAATAATTAACGAAATGTCTTATGACAGTAGTACAAGAATAAGGTCGATAATATAAAGAACAAATGCAAGCTCCAAAGGTACAAAATTAACCGTGGATGCATCAATACATTTATTTATTATTTTCCTTAGTCAAAAATAGAAAATATTTAATTTAAATTATAAGAAAAATGATAAATAAATGTATTGATGCATCCACGATTGATTTTGTGCCTCTAGAATTTATACTTGTTCTCCAAACTATCGATCTTGTTCTTATATTGCTGTCATGTAAGACATTTCGTTAATTATTTAACTTCTACCTCACGGTAGGATTACATTGAAACTAAATGAAACTTTTTTGGATTCAAATAGAACACTTTAAACCTTAAGGACCAAAACAGAATTACGCCGAGACTAATTTATTACTTTACCCTATAAATATATTAGCTCCATGTATAATAACATCAATCATGCTAGGTAATCAATTAAAATACCAGTCAATTACAATTAACTATCATTCTAATTCACTCTAAAACTCACTTTAAATCTCTCTCTCATTGAAAAAAAAATCCAAAACCCTCACCTTTTCTTTTCCCTCTCACGAATTTTTTTTAACAACAATACTCATTCGCATGGCTGCTTCTGCCACCACACTAAAATCGGTCTTCTACCATTGTCATTCGTTGTCTTGTCAAAAGTCTGTACCATCATTTGCTATCTCGTCAGAAGTTTATATCGTGTGTATTAGATCATTTTCAGTAGAAAATTCATCCCAATTTCTGTTTATGACCTATCTGTCATAAAAAGTAATTCCACATTAATTTTTACGTCATAAACAGTAAATAAGAATTCAAAGCATCTCTCTCTTCTCCATTAGGAGGAACTAATTTCAGTCCCTATTGTGATTCTATTTAATTAATTAATTAAAATACTTGAAACTAATGTAATTAATTTTTTTAATAATATAATTTAAATTTATAATTTAAAAATAATTCACTATTAAAAAATATTAATATTAAATAAATTCATATATAACAATAACACACAATATATAATTCAAAATTATTAATTAAATATAATAATATAATTAATATACAATATTAATTTAATTACTTATATTAATTATGATTTAAATAATTAATATAATTATTAAATAGAGTCATAGTTAATCATTATAATTATTAATAAATTAAATATAATTTAATTATTAAATAAATTAAATATTATTAATAATTTTATTCATAACATATTCTATAACGTTATTAGTTATTATATTATTTTCATAATATTTTTTTTTAAATTAAGTGCCACATGTTAACATTTTATTGAGAAAGCAAGGCCCTGATTAGAGGAACTTGCTTACTTTAAAATATGTGCTGAAACTCAAATTTATATTGCTCTAATGGTTGGCCTTCAACTTTTGTCAGAACGGGTCATTCATTCTCTTGCCGTTGGAGATGTTTTTAGTCTTCGTCTGCAGTGTTTTTGATTATTATATTTGTGGATATTTATTTTTGTTAGGTTTTGCATGTTTAATGTTGTTAGTTTTTAAATAGATTTTTTTACAATTTGTGGATGTTTCTTTTTTGTTATGTTTTGAATATTTATTTTCGTTAGGTTTTAGATGTTTCTTTTATTAAGTTTTGAATGTTTATCTAGATTTTGGATATTTTTTTAATAGATTTTGATAATTCTATTTTGTTAGGATTTAGAGTTTCTTTCTGTACAATAATTTTAGATGTTCCTTTTTATTATGTTTTGAATTTTTTTATATTTTAGATTTTTTTTGTCAGGCAAAGACATTATTATGGTTGCTGTCGCGATCAGAAGGAGGGACGGTAGCAGAGAGATGCACGATGCCAGCTGCAAGGGAGGCGCACAAAACGCTATAAAAACGATGGCGATAGAGAAACACATAACAGTCCAGAATTAATGGCGGTAAAAAAAGTGTACATATCACTATAAAATTGACAGCGCCAGAAAGATGCACGACATTGCAGAATTGATGATCAGTAAAAGAACGCAAAGTAAAAGAGGAGTGACGAGTAAAATAAGTATTATATATAAATACAAATGTCAAAATTAGTTTGATAGCTATCTACTAAGAATTATATAAGAAAAAAATAATCAATTTGAGTTGATTTAGTAGTTAGTTTATTATTCTGCTTAAATAAATGTGAATAATGTATTATGTATATAGCAGTTTATTCGCAAGCAATAAACTCTTAAATGAAATTTAAATTTGTGACGAATTAATCTTTAACCTATTAAATTGAGAGATATTACGAAAAAAATTAACGTTAAATCAATTTTTTATTAATATAAAATCAGAATTTTGTTATAAATTGGTTGATTTATTAAATTATTAGCAGTAGTATTAGTTACTTATATTTTTTAAAAAAAGTAATAATATTTAAGAGTAGAAATTAAATGTTTTACAAGATAAAAATGATAACATTTGACATTAAATAAAAGTGTAAATATCAAAATAATATTGCCAATGAACTATAACTCAAATGATATAGTCTTCCACCCCCTTTTTTCCTCTGTTTTTTACGGACAATTTTCCCCCTCAAAACTGAAGAAGAATAAACGCATAAAAGCAGTTGGTCATTACTCATTAGTCGTCATACCCATTGTGCCAAATCTTAACAGCATAGGCTAATTTATTTTTTTAAAATAATAATGTCATCTTTTTCTATAAATTCGTACAAATATATAATGAAAAAAAAAAACTATATGAGAAATAACATTATAAAAAGTAGAAATAAAATTACTATTCCCTTATTTTTTAATGTATAAATGTCACTAGTACTAATTTATATTAGACTAAAAAGAAAATAAACTTTTGAAAAACAAATATTTATTTTATTTATGAACTATTTGTTTATTATTTTTAAAAAATAGAACAAAAAATAAATAATATTTTTATACTTTTTGATAAACAGGTAAAGATATGACAGAAGCAGTTGACGAGAAAAAAATATAAATATTTATTACTATTAAGGTTTATAATTAATTTTTTTCAAATTTGTCCTTAAAATATATAAATATAAAGATGTTAAATTTTATTTACTATCAATTATTCAGATTATTAAAATATTTATTACATTATATTAAAATGTAAAACGATTAAATATTTAATTAAATTATGTAATATAATTTATTTATTCATACATAAGTATGACTACTTTTTTGTAATTTAATTAAAAATAAGACTTACATATTTACTAGATTTATATCTATATAATTTAACTGCTTCTTATGCTAATAAAAATATTTTTATTTCTAAAAATATTGTTATTTCTATATGTTGTGATTATAAGAAGTGCGCATGACATTGTGAAAGAAATAATAATTAAAAAAAAGGTGAAAGTATATAAAAGGAAAACAAATGTTATATGGGAAAAATAGAAAGCCCAGAGCGTCTCTTGTTGCTCCAGCTTTAATGGCGTGTGAGACTACGCTGAGTGTGTACACCTACGCTTTCCAGTAACCGCATGTAAATCTTCAATCTTTGCATGCTTCACCAACTCCTCACAAAAACAAAACCCCATTAACCCAATTCATATGATTCTCTCTAAAATGCTAAAATGCTAAAATGCAATCCCAATTCTCATCATAAAGGAACCATTTTTATTATTCTTAAAAAACTGTGACCCAGATGGCCAGACAGTCGTAACATCTTCTTTGAATCGATATCTGAAAAGGGTTCTCTGATTGCTTTGTGTGAGTTTTTCCTCTTGTGTTCTCTGTTTTTTCCTTTTTTCTCTGCGTTTGTTCTTTCAGTTCTTTGTGTGTGAATGTGTTGAGATGGGTAAAGAAATGACTGAGAATGTGAAAGACGATGGTGAGCTTGAGGAGCTTGAGATGTTGCTGAATGAGATCCCTCGGGCAACATCGCACAATCTCCTCCACCTTTACCACAGGAATCGCCATGTTAATGGTGATGATGATCATGATCATGGAATGTGTGGTATGTATGATGATGTTGATGAGCCGTTAACAACTCAGATTCAGTATCCATGTGTTTCATCACCTTTGAGTGGCTTCTCTGACGGCTCTTCGTCAAGCTTGTTCCTCCATGGTGGACATTCCCTCTCTGACACTGGATCACCAACATTGGAGGATCTCAAATCCACCATTCCTTCTGGAAGCTCTTGTCACCCGAATCCTTTCTACTTGGATTCACTGACACCTGATTCAGCTTCCATTAACAGTGCCAATGGAAGCTTCGCTGATGAACTTGGCCTTTGTGCCAATTTGAGTCAAATGTACCTTGGAAATCAACATGACAGTCCGTACGATTCCAAAGATGTTTCAATGGGTATGAATGGGGTTCCGTTTCGTGATTGTTCCTTTACTGGAAATACTCCAATCAATGTCAACAAACATGGTGATTATTGCAATTTCAATAGGGAATTTTTAGATTGTGCGGCGGTCCAGTCACTGTTTCCCAGGAGTCCTATCAACCATGGTTCTGATATAAATCCGACATTATCAGGATTAACCCAGGATTACAAAATGGCTAATTTATTCGGACCAAGACAGTGTACTAAATGGCCTGAGACAGTTCCTTCTCAGTTGAATGGATTTGGTGTTTCAATGGATTCTCCAAGGCACAGAAGGCAGATGCTAGATAACTATTATTTCAGAGGAAATCAGGGACCGGTGCCTGCTGCTTCTTTGAGCCGAAATTCAGTGGTTGATGCTATACTATGTGCACAGAAAAATGGAATGAATTTAATGGAAGAGACATGCATGTCAAGATTGTCAAACTCTTCCCTTTGTACTAATTTAAGACCTTATTTGAGTGTTCAGCATAGCCACCCTTTATCTAATGCAAGAACTGTGCTTCCTTCAGATGCAAGAATCCCACAAGGGAATCTAGATTCTATCACCAGTGAGGGAAGCTTCATTTTACAAGGTGAAGGTTTAAATTATGTTGTTAACAGATGCTCAGATCGTTCACGATGTCAGAATAAGGCTGCTGTGCGAGGTACTGGATATGGTAAACATCTAAGGAGAACGGAACTTGACACCCAGCACCAGGTTGTTGGATCTCATGGAAGTCCTAGGAGTGTTGGGATTGGTTGCTCATTCCCTTTGATGCCAAAGTATAGTTCCCTAGCCGAAGCTCGAGGATATATATATTTAATAGCCAAAGATCAGCATGGGTGTAGGTTCCTCCAAAGAACGTTTGAAGAGGGTACCCCAGAAGATGTTCAAGTGATATTTAATGAGATCATTGATCATGTGGTGGAACTTATGATGAATCCCTTTGGGAATTACCTTATGCAGAAGTTATTGGATGTATGCAGTGAAGAACAGAGAATGCAGATTCTACTCATAATTACTGAAGAACCAGGACAGCTTGTTAGAATCTCTTTAAACACCCATGGGTAGTTCTGCAACTTATGCAAATATTACAGTATTATATTGACTAGATGATATCCAATTTGACATCATTCTTAACTTGTTTCCTCCCTTTTTATCAGCACTCGTGTGGTACAGAAGCTGATTGAGACTCTCAAAACCAGGCAGCAAATTTCATTAGTTGTATCAGCTCTTGAACCAGGATTCTTAGCTCTCATCAAAGACCTAAATGGAAACCATGTAGTTCAGCGTTGTTTGCTATGCCTGAACAATGAGGATAACAAGGTATGATGATCCATCTCATAATATTGTTGCAAATAAAAGTTCAGTCTTCTTGATATGTTTTTATAAACGGTTGATGGTGGATCATGATAACTAATCATCTCATGTGAAAGAGCACATTATTTGTTTCTCACGGATTCATTTCATTTGGAAGTTATCACACTTATTGCTTAACATGCAACACTTTATTTGTTTGGATCGGTAGTTACAGGGAGACGTTTAAGGGGTGTGTTAAGTATGAAAGACATGATTCCACATTTTTTTCTGGCTTGGCTCTTGCCATCATTGATTTAACCTGCTACTCTTGCAATTTTTATGCTACCGTAGTTCGAGAAGTTTTGTATTCAGCGGAATATGTTTAGTAAAAGCTCTTGATGGTCATTACCAAGACAAATGATAGACTACATTTGCTTAGGTGTTATGGGTTGCATTAAGATTCCTGTTCTATATTGGATAAAAAAATTGTTTTACTGATGTATTATGGGTTGCAGCAATATTTGTCTTTTTATTGAAAACATCAAGCATGTAACAAACATGTCATTGTAAAATAATGTATGTAGGATTTCAAAGTGCATAAGCATTATAGAGAGTACTAACTAATGAACCAAAAAATCATCAATCTGTGATAATCTGAGGTAGGCGAAGAGTTGTAAAATGTGATGATGATTGAAGTGGTATCTGTTTTTGGTATGTATTGCTTAACTTAAGGTTTAAGGTTTAATATATATTGTGTGATGGAAATGTTCATTTGGCACATATCTATGTTGTATGTTAAATTTTGTATGAATTGAACTATATGGATGATGTTATGGTATATTTTCTTTTTCCTAGTGCCCTCTTGTTTCTACGGGTAGCCGTGCTAATTGATTTAATGCAGGCCATTTTGAGAAAAGGGCATTGTTAATTCCTTGAGGAGAAATTATATATATATATTTTCCTGTTTGCATTAAGCAGTTCATCTTTGTTGCTGCTGCAAAGTATTGTGTTGACATTGCAACTCATCAGCATGGATGTTGTGTTCTACAAAGATGCATCGGCCATTCAACTGGGGAGCATCGAGAAAAACTGATTGCAGAGATATCTGCTAATGCACTTCTGCTATCTCAAGATCCATTTGGGTAATAATTACAACAATGTTACTTAGATTATAAAGCATGTGCTAAAGCCTTCCATTGAATTTTTAAGACACATCTAGCTTTTTGTCTACCTACAGATTATGTTCTATCTTATACCAGAAGCTAGAAATATCTTTAGTAATTTATGTAGAAGATTTTAACCCAACTTACTGGAGGCTACATTTGATGGGGACTAGAAAATTTGGTGCTCATGCAGCATCGTTTGTTTTACATCTGTGCCTTGTGCTAATGAGCATTTCTTATGATAATCTTGTGTTGTTTTATAGTGTCATTGTGGCAAAGAAGATGATAGCAGCTAGAGTAATTTTAAATGAGATTTCTTTCTTTAAATACTCTTGCTTCTGTGCCTGCGTGGTATTTACATTTAGCAAAGTTGACTGTTTTTAACAAATCACCAATTCTATGCGTACCTTAATCATTTCTAGATGATAGGGTAGTGTACTTGAAACTATGAGATGAATGATTCCTCTACTACCTCTTTGATTTTATTACTGTTTCATCTCTCTGTTCTTTTCTACCTGCTGCAGAAATTATGTTGTTCAATATATCCTGGAGTTAGGAATTCCACATGCCACTGGAGCCATACTTCTGCAATTTGAAGGTAATTATGTGCACCTGTCAAGACAAAAGTTCAGCAGCCATGTGGTTGAGAAATGTCTTGCTGTATTCAATGATGAGAATCGGTCGAGAGTCATTCATGAACTTCTTTCTGCTCCTCACTTTGAACACTTGCTTCAAGATCCACATGCAAATTATGTCGTTCAATCAGCTCTTCGCTATTCTGAGGTTTGTATCAAGACCACTTTATCTTCCTTTTCACTTTTGACAAACCCATTACAGAACGTTTAGTTCAACTTCAATATCTTGCCATGCTTTTTTCTTTCAAAATTTTTTGTCATATATTTATTATCTTTTCAGTTCTTGTTTTGTCTGTATTAGAAGTGCACATAATTTCCATAATCTTGTCTTTGCAACTTTTTCCTTGAGTTTCTTTTTGTTTTCTCAGTCTTTTTTTTTCACTGAACCAGGGTCATTTGCACAATTTACTCGTTGAAACGATCGAGTCCCACAAGGCAATTTCTCGTAACAGCCCATATTCTAAGAAGATTTTCTCACCAAATCTTTTGAGAAAATGATGTATATTCTCCTCTTTTGCAAGAAGTGTTGTTGTTGTTCATAAGGATGTCGGAATCTGCTGGCAGAGTTATTTGTTTTGCATTGTTATTTAAGTGTAAGTTGAGAAGAAGAGCAGACAAGTCTTGCTCACATTTAATTTTTATTTTTTGGACAAATATGAATGTACTATTTCTGTTGTCTTGTATTTCAACTTTTGAGTATTATCATCCTGTTAATTATGGTATTCTCAATGTGTGAGAAAGTATAGTGTATAGTGAATATTTAGGATTTTTTTTGCTGCTATTTGTACAAATACTAAGAGGAAGGTTTAACTTCCATTATTTTGTGTAAGGCGCTTCCAGAATAGCCTTTTCTGTTGGGCGCTTTTAGAATAACATCCTTTGCCTTGGTTGCAAGGGAATGAATTATGCTGCATCTTATTCTGTATTCATACTTCTTATCTTATTGTTCTTGTTCCTCTTTCTGGAGTTGTTGAAGTTTTCACAAAATTCCCCTTTTGAAAGAACATGAAATCAATTTTGCTTTCTCTTATTCAGCTGCTGAGTAATACTAGTCACTTTTAAAATATAACAAGACTCAAATTGAATGAAAGTACGTACCAAAAGTAACTTATTACTGTTAAACGGATAGAATAGTACTGAATCTGAAGCCGTCAAAGTAGTGCTAGAGTTATACGTTCATATTCCTCGTAAATCATAAGAGTTAGTGTCGCTTTCCAAATAAAGGATCGGAACACTAGGATAAGCATCAAACCTGTTAACAATATGTTTATGATTAACAAAATATTTTACTTGCTTATACACGATGCATATGTAGTTGTGAATGTGTGTATCATATATAATAATCAAGTCAAACAAGAATCGCAAAGTTTTAGGACAGAGAAAGACAAGTATCATGACTCAGCAATTCAGCATGTCCGGATGAAACAAAATGATTATTGAAATTTTTATAGTTAAATATTCTGAGAATGCATGGAACAGAAACTCGAATGCTCGCATTGCAATTTGATTAAAATTTCTAATGTATTTATAATTTAAAATTTTTTATTAATAGTAACTTAATACGTGTCTTTATTAACTAAACCCTAAATCCCGAGGATTCCTATTATGTGAATATCCAGTTCTCCACATCTCCTCCATCCTCCTCCAGCGACACCAGCCCGCCATTCCGGTCTTCTCCAGCCCCAGCCGTCACCATTCTTCCGGGCCCCTGAGCTCTGCCGTTGCCGTCGCCTTCCTCTCTTCTGTTCTGCTGCTCCTCTCTGTTCTCCGCCTCTCTCCCCTTGCCTCCCAATCTGCTTCGCTGCCTCGCCTATTCTCGCTTTAAGTATGCCCTTTTTTTAATTATAAATTTATATTTCTGTGTTTTGTGTGTGTGTGATTCCTGAAATTGTAGTCTGATTCTGTTAACCTTAACCGTCTGCAACCGTAATAGCTAAGCTGAAGTTCGTTCTAAGAGTCAATAGATATTGGCAGAATCGGTGATAAAATGGGTTTAGGGTTGAGAAACTTCACTGAGAGAAACAATAATGGACAACATGTCCTGGACACTGAGAATGGGGAGGAACTCATGCACATGCAGCGTGGTGTGGACCTTGTGCTTGCCAACCTCCCTCCCATCTCCTCCGGCACACTCTATATTACTACCAAGTAACTAAATCACTTGTTATTTTCCATCCTTTTACAGTTACATACTCAATTTTACTAAACATCACAATCTGGTGACTCTGTTTGTTGCGGGCAAGTGATATGGCTCAGCGATGTAGACAACACCAAGGGATATGCTGTTGATTTCTTGTCTATTTCCCTCCATGCCGTCTCAAGAGACCCAGATGCCTACCCCCATCCTTGTTTATACACCCAGGTATCACCTATTATTTCTTAATTAATGTGTTTTGTATTTTCAAATCTCTGACTAGTAGGGCGCTTCCTGAAGATTGACACTAATGCTGAAGAGGATGGTTCCGAAAACTCCGACTCTGAATCCAGTGACATACAAGATTTATCCAGGATCACAGAGATGAGGCTTATCCCCTCTGATCCTTCTCAATGTATGTTGGCAATTTACACTTTGGTACTTTTCTTGTTGTTACTCCGGGGTTTGCTTATATGTATTTTTTGCAGTGGATACTTTGTTTCAAGTATTCTGTGAGTGTGCAGAGCTTAATCCAGAACCAAATGATGGTTAGCGCTAACCTCCCATACTGTTATTAATACTCTGTTTTTACTTTTTACTCCTTTCTGAGTTGTTTGTGTTGATATTGTTCTTTTAGGAAGGAGAAGAGCATGATTGGGTTTTCAGTGCTGATCAGATGGAAGGGGATGAGGAAGGTATATGCGGGGTTTTTTACCTTGTTTGTTAAAATTTGGAAAGGTTTGATCCCGTAGATTGTTCTAGTTGTTACGTTGCTAAAGATCTTCATTTTTCCCAGAGGAAGAAGGTTATATCTCTCATAATCCAGCGAACTCTCTTGGTCAGTCAAATGGACATCATGATCTAGCTCGTACAGTACTTGAGGTTGGTTGCTCTTCTTCATAGTTCCCTATCCACTTTTGTTTGTGCAGTCTCACATTCTGACATATAATCCTGTAACTTCTCTTGTGATTAAGTTTCTGCAAATTCAGTTATGGATACTTAAAAGTTGTCTATCACTATTTTATGTCTAACCTTCAAAGTTTCTGTAAATTCAGTTATGGATACTTTAGGTTATTTGTTAATTGTACTTTCTCTTTCATTTTGGTGGTTGTTTTTATTTTTCCTTTTATATGGTGTTATGCTCGAGTCTTGATATACTAAGTCTCTTGAATCAATTTTAACGCTTGCAGATTAATTGTTCCTCTCTTGATATGGAATAATTATCATTTGCTTTCTGTTTTAACACATTCAAACTAGAACTTCATTCTTTTCTTGCCTAAAATCCTTTAGAGTGTTGTTTGAAGTTGTTAACCAGTTGTATGTTTTCCCTCCTTCTATAAGTAAATTTAAAAGGAGTTAAATCCCGATTTTGTCCCTCTTGGTTTGTTACAGTTATTGAATGGTCTGTGATATAGGGAGAGACCAGGTCAGGAGGGAAGACGTCAGATGTGTTTAAATTGTTTAAATGCTTGTTGCTATTGCAAGCATCATGAACCTTGTTTTGTTTTGTTTCTTTACTTTTTTTAGTATCTAGAACAAATTAGGTTACTATATACTATTTGGATCAAGTACCATTTTCTGAATTCTGATTAAAGGAGAACCTTAGGTATGACCTGAATATTAATGTAAAATTCATTGCATTTTATGATAATCTATTAAATATTAAGGAGTTTGGCAAAATCTTTTTATTTTTTTTCCCTCTGCTTTTTATTTTGATAGGCTCGAGACACTGAGCTAGATATGGATGCGAAAAAGTTGTTGGCAGTCGCTATAAGAACAAGACAGCCACACATATCATTTGGTCTTTATTCTACTTGTTTAAGGGGGTGGTTATTTATTGTGTAGTGCCTTCACTGCATCTAGTGTATGAAAGTTTTCCAACTGATTTTACTTCCCATTCTCTAAATAATTTTTTACCAATAACTAGCTTGTGCTTCGGAGGGGTAGACCACCTATCTTTGTTGCAAAAATTTTGATAAGTACAATTTTAGGATATTTGAATGATTAATGCTATTTTATGGAATTTCATTCTATTGACACTTTCAAGTTCATGGTAACCTAATTTCTAAATTCAAATATTGAAATATAGTTTTTTGTTATTATTTTGAAAATTTGAAGCAAAAATGATTACACTAAGACAATTTATTAACTGGTTGAGGGCATATCTTTATTCTATTTTGTGTATTGATGTGGATAAATCCAATGCTGGTTTGTAATGTGTTTCTCTGTACCGGAATCCTTATCTATTCTCATGACTTGTGAGGCTTTAATGCTTTATATTGATGATTTTGTATTTGCTTATCTCCGAAGTAACTGGTAGAGGGGCCGAGGAGGAAAGAGGAGTGGTTATGGCGAATTGTCGATCAGTTATATAAGAAACCCACGTTCAGTACCAGATTTTAAATTTGTTTCAAAATTATCCCTTATTTATATTAAGTTTGATTGATTGCAGCTTCATATCAACGATCAGCGTTTTGAGGATGCAGAAGAGATGGAGCACGATGAGGATGGCACCCATAATTGAGTGGCTGTGTTTAGCCGAACATAGCATATGAACTGTTGGTTATGTTATGTAAATTAGTATAAAAATCTGATTAGGGGGTTATATACTGTTGATAATTGATGGACAATTATGCGCGATTAATGAATTTTGTTTCATGTTTAGAATGATGAAAGTGCTTTGAAAGTGTTAGCAGGTAACAATATTAAGCCCCCTAGTTTTATTCTAAACCACTAAGAATAGGTGAGTTGTGAGTAGATTTGTGTTAAGTCGTAGCTGATGATTGGTTTAATTCAAATAAGAAAAAGTCTAGGAGGTCAGTACTTTTATTAGAATTTGGTTAACACTTAACCATCAAGAAAAAAGTGAATAATTTTATATTATTAGATGAAATTTTATATCATTAAAAACACTAATGATAACTAATTGATAGCTACAAATTACAAAATTTGTTAGTCTTCTAGCACTCCTCCCTCGAATATTTGTTTATAATTAGTCTCCGTTTGTCCTTTAATCCATCCAACTAAATTTTTGTTTTCTATCACCACCTTCAATTCTTCTTCCTTTATATTGGCTTCCTCCACGAGAAACTGAATAACTATCATAACCCCTTCCAAAATCGAATTCTCTCTTATTTTTTCTTGAACTACATCCCCTGTTATTTTTTCTTGGACTACATCCCCTATGATACATATTAATTCCTTCCTAAACCCATGACTTATCGAATATCAGCAGCAAAATAAATCTTTTGTAAGAAATGAAAGGGACTTGATAATTTTATTATGGGTTTATATATCTTGTACTCTTAAGACATATATTAAGTTTATAAATTAGGAAAGTTTTTATTGATTCTACGTCTATAATTATAAATATTTTGATATCTTCAAATATACTTTAAACCCAATTTACTAAAAACATGTCTAAAATTTATACTAACTTAAGTATCAAAGTCTTTTATAAATATTACTTCTCACCTTCTCATAAGAAGTTTAGATGATAACACTTCACACGAGAGACATTAGAGCTTTTCATTTGCTTGAGATTATTATTTTTGTTTTTCAATGACTCCACATGCACTAGCACTGTAATATACTTTCTCTTTATGAGAAAATATAACTTTTTTATTTTCATAAATTTATTAAAAACATTAACGTATTTGATGATAAAATTTGTCCAAATACATTCATTTAAGAAGGATAGGGTAATACAAAATTATACTACTAATTTTAAGTCCAACTTTATAAAGTTATTTTGGAAAAATATTTGTGTTTAAAAAAAACATAAATATTTTATTTTATATTTAGTAAATAAAAAGTTAGGTACCTGTACTTTTAGTTTTGGAAAAATTAGGAATATTTTAAAAACACTTATAAAAATGTTTTCAAAAACTAATCATTTATACTTTTTAAATTTAAAAAGCTTATTATAATCATCGAATTAATATATTACTGTATTGTTAACAAGGACAGATATACTTGTATAATTATAGGAGCAAACTCCCCACTAAAATTTAAAAATATTTTAAGTAATATATAAAAATGATGTATAACTATCTTTATTAAATTATAAAAATTAATTCCACTATTTATTTTATTCCATGTTATATATATCTTGTCTACACTCTTAAGATTTTTTAAATTCATCACTGGTGTTAAAATTAATTTGCGTCACAGTGGGCTCAAACAGTTCCATTAATTTATGGAAAAGATACATGAATGACTGACCGCAAACTCTCCAGATATTATCTTGACTATATCAAATCAAATTCTCGTTTGAAAGGGTGTGAGAGTTTTCATGAAATAAGGACAAAACAAAAATGATAAAAGAATAAAAAAACTCTGCAAAAGACGAAGAGGAACCTAAAAAAGAGGGAGTACCAATTTCCAACTACCAAGTGGCAAATTTCATTACACTCATCAAAATTAAAATATTCCAAAACTAAATTGATTTCAATATTTCATACATTTTTTATTTCGAAATAAGAGAAAGAACGAGCCACAAAGTGGCACGTGCGGAGCCCACTAGGAGGTCGCACAGCATTTCTACGGTGTGGACCAGGGACACGTGTCGTGATCCTAGCTAAACAACGGTGCGTGGACCAATAGGAATTCAGTAACTGATCGGATCTTAGCGCGCACCTCCCGTCCACGAACCACGAATCCTGAAATCTGCTCGATGCCACGTGTCGCTTTCTTCGCGATACTTTTTGCTTAAATTCAAAAAACACTAAAACAAAAATAATAATATTTTATTGCTGAGTAGAAAAAATAAAAAAGAATAGCTGTGTGCTTGCTGGTGGCGTTCGACGGAAAAGAAGGCTCTGGAAGGTCCAAGGAATCAAAACTCGGCCGCTGAAACAACGCATCACAGAATCCGCACTTTCTCCTTTTATTTTTCCTGTCAGATCTCAGTTTTTCTCTGAAAATTATCATTTTCCCGCGGAATTCGGTTCTCCCGTTAGCTGGACGCTGATACAGTTCAAAGTCAGGTCTGTAATATTTTCTTTCCTTTATTTTAATTTATTTCTAAATTTGTCTTTATTGTGAGTGGTTTTACTGCTGTGGATTTTGTACTTTAATTGTAGCTTAACGATACAGTTGGTGCCATGTTCGCATGGAGAGAACGCCGAAAAGGAAATTCGGAGTTTAGATTTTGTGATTTAGATTCGGAATCTATTCGGCTAGGGACAGAATTCTGCGCCCTGAATTATCTACTTTTAAAAAAAAATTATAGTATCGGCTCATAAATAAGTGGAATTTTAGCGTTGTGATGTTTTGATGTTTGATGAGTGGTTCACCGATGAGGATCGGAAAATAGAAAAGGATCAAGGGAATTTATTTTAGGCCTTATTACCGTACAAAATTGAAGGTCTCTGATTTTGGTTTACTGGACCAATAGTCCAGCAGGGATTAGACATAGTTATTGTTCCAGGCATGTGATTGGGGATTGGGGAACATCTTTGGAGCAAATGAAGCTTTCCTCCTTTCCAGAGTAAGCCCAACATCGTACTTGCTACACGATTATGACTACTCTGGTAGGGGACCTGCAAAAAGCTCCAACGCCAATGCAATTCTTTCAATTTATGTCTATCATACCTCTTCACTGATTGGATTTTGGAGATGTCCCTTTTATTTCTATTGCCGCCACCTTCTCTTTATTGTTCATAGCCCCTAAGGGAATCTTTAGCTGTTATAGATGGAAGCTGTTAAATGTGTCATCATTATTATTAAGATGTGCTTGGCTGTTTATAGTTATATACTGTTATTATTATACGGAACAGATTCTGAAATTCTCTGCAGCTAATGGGTTTTTCTGTCATACTGATTCGTAAGTTGGCAATAAATATTTTGGAATTTTCTTAAATACTTGCAGAATATGAACTCATTTAGCACTCAAAACTTGTGTATCTGTTGAAACAGAATATCCTGTGTTGTAACTTTGAGACAAGGTATAACATTGGCAATGTTTTTAAAATTTACCAGTTTAGAAACTATGTAACCCTTGTGGATTGGTGTTAGTAATCATTGGCTGCTGTAGTGATTAGGAGTGCAATTGCAAAGTTCATCTGTAAGCTGGGCTGTTATGCTAGGGTTATATATGTATTTCAGGTTGACGTGTTGTGTTTGTAATATTTCATGCAAAATATAATAGGATTAGAACTCAGCATGAGATTTCCTTGTCATGATCCAAATAATTTTTGTTTATTTGTCAAACCTTGCAACTGAAGCTCCTTTTTTCGCATATGTTATTCATGATAGAGAAAGATCTTTGAGGACAGATCTTGGAAAAGAAACATGACACTGGATCAAGCAGTTGCTTGTTTCTTTAGTGGTGGATAGAAGATCTCAAAGGAATGTCAAACTTCTCTATGTATGAGGTACTAAACATTGCAGCTCAGTTCAAGCACTGCACCGATATTTGAAATTTTGGACACCCATAGATCACATGCCTGATTTGATTAATCTATATATGACTGAAGTCTCTCTCATTACGTATCAACCCACAAATAATTGTGAACACAAAAGTGGTCATACTTCTTCCCAGTTCAAGCTTAGATACATCTTTTTCCCTAATTCCTCACTTCTCCATACCTAACAAATTGAGAGGCTGCACCCATGTTGTCTGATATGATATATAACTCTTTGGCTGGACGGCGAATATTAGCAATGCATTAATAAAATATTTTCATTGAAGGCAAAATGTATTTTTATCATTCGCAGAGTCAACCCCACTATGCACACACGTGCACGTTGTCTGAGGTAGTTGACTTCTGAAATGATTGTCACTTGTTTCTTTTAAAATCTTTTGATGCCATGCTTGTGAAAATAAATACTGTTACTGAAAGCAAAATATCTTTTTCCCTTCATAAACTCAAATCGCCGCAGCCTGTGCATAACAGGCATTGTCTGAATTAGATGAATTCTGAACTCTGAAGTGATTATCACCGATTTCTTTTAATTGCTTTTGATGCCATGGAATTGTAATTTATTTCTAAAATATAAATACATGTTTTGTGTTACAGCTTCAAGGTAATGTGTGGGATGAATTTTGTGAAGCTGATGATCGTGTAGTGCCCAATGCTGGTGATGACCACAAGGTGCAATTTGCATTACAGGCTGAGAGCTGTAAGAAATCACTTCAAGAATTGCATAGTATCAAAAGAAGTACTGGTGTTGTGAGTAGCTATGATCCTCAAGGTCAAGAGGAACTGTTGCCAAATCTGAGCCTGAAAGAAAGAATGCTGGAAAAGGGTTCATGGTCTCAAAAGCCTGAGGGTTTTTTTTCTTCATGTGATGGTGACTTGTGCAAAGAACTGAAAACACCGACATCTGATAATACTAGGATGTCTGATCATCTAAAGAGCAGCAATGCAGATTCTAGCAGTGTGGATGATGCTATCTTAAGAGACAAGTTTATAGTGGAGGATGATGGCCTGTCTCAGTATCCAATAAATGACATATCACAAACTGATAATGACCTCAGTTTTCTTGATAATGATGTGTGGTTGGATATAGGAAACTTTGAAGATGTTGACAGGGCATTGTAAGAAACTCCTCTGTTTGAGAGAATTTTTCTAAATATTCCCCTTTATAAGAAATTCAAATCAATTCATCATGATCCTAGAAATATCTGAATAGCACTTTTGAAATTGCAGAAATTGTGACTTAACTTTTGGAATGGGGAGTCTCAATAATGAAGAAGAGGAGTTTTGCTGGCTCTCATCTTCACATGGAGCTGAAGGATCTGATGATGCATTAAAGTCTGACTTCAAGTTTGCCTCATCTGAGGAGAGCCCATTGAAGAGTATGTCAGATTATAACATGGCACCCAAGGAAAATATTGAAGGTCTGCCAACTAATGATCCCAACAAAAAAGCATCTCCTATTGATAAAAAACTGATGTCGCAAATGAATATTGATCATGATGCTGGACCACCTCCATTATCAGCATTTGGTGAATCAAATAGGAAGTCCACTAATACGGATAACTTGGTGCCAAGTGAAAAAGTAAGTTACTCCTTTACTTGATTTCGTATTCAATTGTACCACTTGGATTCTAATTCCTGAGTTTCAAGTCATGCAGTACAATTTGTTCTAGACTCTTCCATGTAACGTAAGGAGAAATATATAAGCTCACATAATTCCCTCTCCAAGGAATGTGACAAAATAAGTTTTGATATTTGTCTCTGAATATTTTGAAGATCATTCATGACATTGAAATTGATTACTTAAGTGTTACACGTATATCACATAATGTCCGAGAGTATTCTATAACCCAATTCAGTTTATATCTAAATATAATAAAAAATTGGTACTGAAAAGTTTCTTAGTCAATGCAACAATATTATATTCTACCACTATTGACCTGTAAAGGGCTAAAACTTTGAGACTTCAAAATTCTATAAAAATAAAAATATCTAAAACTTTTAGTCTTCAAGATGATATTATGGTCTGTTCATGTCATAAGAATTTTTTTTCCTGCTTGGAGTTGTACCTAATAATAAGAAAGGGAACTATATTTTTTTTCTTGGCTAATTGATTGTATTACTCTGGTTAGTAATGTAAATGTATGTTTTGTAGCAACTGGAAACTGGTCTGGCTGCGTCCTCTATTTCTTAAGATTAATGTATACTGTCTCTTAATTCGTAATTGTATATGCCAGACAGCCTCATTGTATTAAAGGTGCAGGGTAAGCTGTCAAAGCCATCAGTTGGAAAGAGAAAAAATGGCTACCTAGAAAATGGTGATTCCATTCATCCCTATTCTCAGATGGAGCAATATCCACATCTGAAGCAACCCTTTGGAGCATCATCCAGTGCAGTTACTTCTCAGGATAGCATCCATAAACATACACCAAACATGGATTCTGATTCATTAGGATGTGTACAGATGCGGACTCCCTTAACTCACCGAGATTATAATCATACTCCAAGTTACACTTCCCTGCTTCCAGCTTTGTCTGGATCAAGGTTTGAACATAATAAACAACTGTCTCCTTTAGAGAGTCCTCATGGGAAACCTTTGGAGGCTGCTAGCTTGGAAACAAATGATAAGAGGGAAAAATTATATAATTGTTATGATGCACGACTGTTAAGTAGGGGTATCAAAGGTGAAAATATGGCTAGTCACATGACATCGTTTCCAAGTCCAGGTTCAGGCCAGCGGGTAGGTCATCAGTTTGAGAATGAAAATGAAGGCCATAGTGAAGTTGGAGGAGTTAGCATTGGATTTTCACAAGAAATAGATTCTTCAAATGCTCCAGAAAGCCCATCCATGAGCTCAGCTTTGGATGAAATCTCACTTGAAGCAACTAGCTTTCGGCAGCTCCAACAGGTCATGGATCAGGTATTTGAATATTTTCTGATGCTGAAGTTTGTTCCTGTGTTTTGCGATAGTGTCTCCTAGGCAATGAATTAAAAATTAACATGTCATGCATTTAACTTATGGTTTGTCATGATGAAAGATTTTATCATGTGGGTGTTAACATAGCATCCTAATTATGCTTAGCCATGTGGATGCTGGAAATATGGTGCTTATCCTATTTTCAAATATTATAGTCTGAATTAAGTTGGTTGTTACTAAGGGTGGTCAGACGGAATATATTGAAAAAAATGGGAACAAAAGTATAAAAAGGGAAGAGGGAAAAGAGAATGTCCCATGTTGTGAATGCTAAGAAAATCTTATCTATCTACCCTTGCTGAAAGTCTTCCGCTTCATTGATTATAAACTTATAATCAGTTCACTTGAATGCAGTTGGATATAAGAACTAAACTATGTATAAGGGACAGTCTGTACCGATTAGCTAAGAGTGCTGAACAAAGACATACGGATGCAAATGTGAATGGTCAACTTGGTGATGATATTGAAACCCGCAAAGCATTAATGATACAGGGTGCAGACAGGTATCACCTGCATTATTCATTCTTCATAATCAGATATGTATTTTCGTGGCACTAAACTTTCACTGCATACACATTCACATGTTGTTCACCAAGAGTAGTTCAGTTATCTGCTCATCCTTGCACTTACTTTGTACTGTAGAGTAGTTTTTATTTTATTCATGAGAATGCTATATTGATATGTAAAAAATAAAACATTGATGGATATGGGAACTGAAATAACATTAGGTAATGGGACAATATCATTTGTAACTAATATTGAGAATAAATTTTCAGATATAATATCGTTAAAAAATATTTATAGTCCATTCTAGATTTCTAGATCTTAGCTTCTAATATGTATGGAATATTGGTGTTTTGCTGAAAATATTTAAAACTGGTATAACGCCTTGCTCTATTCAGGTGTACTGGGTTCATGGATGTGGAAACTAACACGAATCCCATTGATCGGTCTATAGCACACTTGCTTTTTCATAGGCCCTCAGATGCATCAATGTTTCCCCGTAATGATACAACTCCTTTTAAATCGGGTTCCATGGTATGCTTTTATGAATGATTAAAATGCTTATCAAATGTTAAATGTTTGGCGCGGCCTTAGTCCTCATGTTGTGGTTTGAATAACAGATACATGGATCAGTGATCAATCCACCAGTAATGACTGAGAACCAGGTTTGCCAGGAAGGATCTTCGGGTGGAGTAGAAAAGAAGCCCTTAGCGATAACACCTAGTGAAAAGTGAAACTAGCATTGGCTATTTGGCCTTAGCCTGGTGTACAATGTTTTTCTTTCGAGTAAGTCATCGTATCGTGTACCATGTATTTATTTGAGGCTTACTCAGATCCCCTTGTTTCTTAACTGTTGATTATTTTTTTTTTTTGTATCTGATATCATAAATACTGATGACTAATGTATAATTTTCCGATCAAGATTAGGTGGCAGATATGACAATGTAGATTGTAGAGAAATGCTACTTCCCCAACTTTTTTTTTGGGTTAGTTTTTTTTTTTAGAAAAGTGGTTAAGGATATAATTTTATTGAAAAAGCAATTTTGTTGCAAGTTGCTTCTCGATTACCAATTGGTAGTACGACTTTCATGAATAGTGATACGATCCATGATCTGCAGATCTGGAATATCATAGGCATATGGCACCCAAAATCTCTCCAGTCACCATGGCCTTCAACACTAAATTAATCGGAGATTAATCAATAAACTGATTAGTCTAGTTTAAATCGACCTACGTTTAGATATACGGGGTTGAGCTCTATCCAACCGCCACAACACTTAGATCCTTCATCTGCGTTGAGCATCATAGTTCAATAAAATCCGGATGGATCTTTCAAATTGGTCCTTGTTTTAGATATGATAAGAATGATGAAAGATTGTTCAACATTTGAGAAAAAAAAGCAGAAAAAAAAAACAAATGATACCAATAAATACAAACCATCACACCAATACAATCTCCAATGTTTGAATCTTACTCTTTGTTATCCTTAACATGACAAGAACTATCTACAACCACAACCCAAACCTTAGTTTGATGCTCCAATCAAGCTGAACAACGGCTTTACCATGAAAAGAAAGTTAGTTTCTAGGACTATTATTCCTTGTTCAAGGCTATTGCCCTCTGATTCTTATAATTATATATGATTTTAATTAAGGTATATTTTATTTAATAATTTGTATTTTATATCATATGAATATTTATTTTAAGTCATCACAATATTTCATCTTTAACTTCGTACATAATAATAAAAAATGGATGTATATGTAAAATTTCTTAATTTTGGTTTGTTAAAATTAAATATTCTTAGGAAAATTTGATTGCAATCAAAACATGATATAATAACATTAATGAAATTAAAATCTCTTAATAACAATATTAAATTGTTCCATTTTCTCTTCCTTAAATATACACTATATTGATCATTTTTATTGGAAACTTTATCATATAACAATGAATTTGTTCCATTTTCTCTTCCTACCTCTTCTTCTTCTTGTCTCTCTTTTCTGTTATATCAGTGTTTCTTTGGCGCAAAATTGTAACAGTCAAATTTCACATACTATTATAGTTGATCAATCTGGGAAGTCAAAATTTAAAACCGTTCAATCTGCAATTGATTCAATACCTGAAAATAACAACCAATGGATAAAAATTCACATCAATGCTGGAACCTACAAGTATGTTACTTTTATTCAATTGTTTTTATTCTTTTTCAGTTTATTGTTATTATTATAATGAATTAATTTGTTATGGTTTGTGTTTTGTGTAGAGAGAAGGTTCATATTCCGTGTCAGAAGCCATGCATTTTTCTGGAAGGGGAAGGCATAGATGTTACTACTATTACATACAATGATCACCAATCAACTGATCAAAGTGCCACATTCTCTTCTTCTCCAGACAATGTCGTTGCAAGTAAGATTACATTTAAGGTGAGATAAACCATTTTTTTTATAGGTCGATACAAAGAAATAATATGAATGGTTATATTTTTAATATATCCTTAAAATAGACTCTCTTTTTGGTTTGTTTTATTTTTTTGCTTTGCTTTTTCTTTTTTATTCGTTTTATGTTATTCTTCTTAAGTTCACTAAAAATCAAATTCTAAAATTTTTGAAAATAGAATTCTAATATTACGTAATGAAACTACATTTTTCAAAAATTCAAGTTCATTATAAAATTTATATTTGTTTAGTCCTAACAAATTATAAAATAATTAATTTCCTATGCTTCTTGTTAATTTGCAGAACTCGTTCGATGTGGGGAAAATGTTGAGTTTGAAAGAAATAAAGGATGGAAATTATGCCGTGCCAGCATTATCAGCAAGAATATATGGAGATAAATCTGGGTTTTATGATTGTAGGTTTGTGGGATATCAAGATACATTATGGGATGTGGAAGGTCGTCATTATTTCAAAAATTGCATTATCGAAGGTGCTGTAGATTTTATATTTGGTAGTGGTCAGTCTTATTTCGAGGTATTTATATATATTATTATTATTACATACGCCATGATCAATTTTTTTATTTTTATTATTAATAATAATAATACTACTAATAATAATAATAGTGAAAAATTCTTGATCATATCAATATTTTTGCATTGGATGTTTCATATGTGTCAAAATTTTGTGCATGTTATATATGTTTCTTAGTTTTACTATCTTCAGTTAAAAAATTATAAGACTACATGTTTGTTAACATTATTTTTAAGAATATCAAATAAAAGTAAGCTAAGAGGACAATGTGATCAAGAAGTGATTTAATGTTAATTAATGTCATTATGTAATATAGGATGATTGAAAATTCATACTATTACCATCAAGAGAGGAGAGCTATTACCACATTTATTATATTGATTTGTTTGTCTATTATTATTATTATTATTATTATTATTAGAGAAAATTTAAAACAAAGATAAAAAATAAATAATGTAAAATTTCAATTACGAATAAAGAAAAATTTTAAATATACTTATTAAATTAAAAAATTAACATAGAAAATCAAATCATACTAAGATCAATATTTGATCTTTCTATTTTATACGTAAACTTTCATAAAGGAAATAATTATATGGAATAATATATTGCCATAAATAAAAATTATTTATTTAAATTTAAGGATTACATATATAACTTTTTTATATAATTATTAGCTTTAGTGATTCTTTTGATAGAATTATTAGTTTTAATTTAGTCATAAATTATTATGACTGATTTTTTGTTATTGATGTAAAATGTATAATTTAAATTAAAGGTGATGGGAATTTTGATTTGACTTAGGATTGTGTGATCAATGCAACATCCCCAGGCTTCATAACAGCCCAAAGGCGTGAATCAGATCATGACTCAAGTGGTTTTGTGTTTAAAGGGGGTTCCACACATCATCTATTATAACTTGTAATCCAAATTTCTAACAAATCCATTTCTATTTCAAACACACTGATTTATTTTCATTCGATTCATTTTAAGTCAAATTAAATCTATTGCAAAAATATTTTGTTCCACAATGTCCATTTTCAAATTAAAATAAAATGTCAAATTTATCCTTAAACATGTTTTGAGTGGTTATTTTAGAAATCAACTTAAATTGGTTAAATAGTTAGAAATTTAAATTTCGTTTTGTCTATACAGCAATTCATTATCCAATAACACTTTTAAATAGAGTTTAAATTTATAAAAAATTAGTTTTTGATTTACTAAAAAATACCATAAAAAAATATACATAATTTCTTTTAACGATTTAATAAATTTGTTAAGAAAATTTGTACGCTTTTTTCTTTAATAGAGCTTGCATTGTGATTAACCAACTTGTGAGCAAATACTCAGGAATAAATTCACGTATGCCGAAGTTAACTGTAAGGGAGCAGGGGCAAATTTGTCCAAGCGTGTCCCTTGGGAGAAGAAATTGGGTGCTACACAGCTAAACCAATTTTCAAGATCATCCTTCGTAGACCATGATAATTGGATTTTACAGCAGCAAGCTTCTTTGACCATAGCTGAAAGATGACGCACTCAAACACTTTGATAAACCATTTTTCATAAGGATGTCAAAGTAAAATATGTCTCTCCCTATATTTATGTAACACGTAGCAAAATTAACAAACGAATAATAGCCATCATCGTCACTTTTTTAGTTTCTTGGCTCACCTTTTTCTTATTTTTGTTTTTCCTTAAACGGTAACAAGTGATAACTTTGAATCAGCTAACATATTAATTGAGAGACTAATTATAATGTTCAATAATAAATAATGAGTAATGCTAGAAAGCCAATGGCCTAAACGTACAATATGTACAATGGGCTAAATCTTTGGTTTATGAATAAAATGAACATCACTTATACTATCCAGAATAACCATCCGAATACCAGGGATAATAAACATCTTCGAACTCTTGACCTTTTGGATCTGGAACTCTAATACCATGTCCTGAAACCACTCATCCCAAAAACATAACCTGATAGGACAATGTAACACTAATAATCATATCTCTAATATTTTCTAAACCTTCATTACGCTTAGATCATTGACTCCCTGTACTTTCTCATAAATAATATACTCCTTTGTACAAAAAAAGGTATAATCAAGTTAGACTCTTAAAAATAATAAAATAATCAAGATGCTATGTTCTAAATCGAAACTAGCTAAATAAGATAAAGGCAACTTTTTTTTTAAGAAAAATTTTAAATTGTTTGTTTTCTTAAGTAGTGCACGTATAAGTTATTGATAAACTTAAAAATTTAGGGATTAAATATCTGTAAAACCACAAAATAAACTCTGCATACAGATACAAAAGGAAAAGCTATATTCTTTTCATATAATAAATAAAAAATATTAATTGCATTTGTGAAGTATATACGAAGAGAATTCAATCGATGAGAAATGAAAACGAAGATGAAGAGCATAAACAGATTATTACTTCGACAACAAAGCTTTGTCCTTATAATGTGATTGTATAAATGACTCAAACAATATAATGTTACAATATTTTATTATAAATTATTTTTTAGTCCACTTATATTATTTATATTAGAATGTCAAACATTTCATCCTCTCTAGGAAAAGAAATAAACAATGAAATATATCAAGAAGAAATAAAGAGAAAGAACACATTCAAATTTTTAGCCGAAATCTATTGAATTGAGCTTGGCTCCATATTTAGGACTCAAATCTCATAATTCCTTTCACCATGAGTCTTATTTTTTGTTGTCAGCCAATATTTGACTCTTTCTTATTTTCTAATTCACAAATAGTTCGAAATTGATCATTTATTTTCAACAAAGCATATTGATGTCAACCAAGAAAATATCTAATAAAAAAGATTATCCATTCAAATAGTGCGTTAGATGGTGACTTAACAAGGGAGATTTTCAAAGGATTTACTAATGTGATTTCTATTCTCTTTGGCTCTTATTTGATAACCTCCACCTCTTGATTACTGACTTCTTTCACATTATCTTCATTGCTCAATTGTATCTTAGAGGTTGTGCACATTCCTCCTCAACATTGCTTTCATATCCAACGGAAGAAAGTTCAACAAACTCATCGAGATTATTAGTTGATGCGAAATCATCCTCAATGACAAAGTTCGTTCTTTACTCAATTCCTCTTAAACCTTCAACTACTCCTTACAATTTAATGCACTTATCCGCCTTCTCTTGTTGCAACTCACCCGTCAACTCCTCTTCTTTCACTTGAGATCCCAAGTTTTCCTTCAATGGTAGTACAAGAGAAGAGAGGCTAAGTAGGCTTATAGCAATCTGATCCATCAATCTTTTGAAGTGGTCTAATTGCTCATCTCGCCCTTTGATAATAGATTGAAATTTTTTTTGTTTTTGGATCAACGATGGAAAAGCTTCTTCCATCGAGGATTGTGAGAAAAAAAAAAGGTTGGTCATGTTAGAGGAAATCATGGTGTATGGGAGATAATGTCTCAAGAGGACTATAAGAGTAAAGATGTTGAAATTGTTGTGGTTCAAGGGGTGGTTGTTCATAAGACTTATAAGGGTGGTGGTGGTGGTAAGGTGCATATAGATTTAGGTTCCATGGAGGTATTTGGTGGTGGTGGGATGGGACTTGAGAGTATTGTAATTGAGGACAATATTAATGAAAGTCATATAAATATGGTGGTTGAGGTTCATAATAATAGCAAGAACCACCATAGACATTGGTTGACATGCACCGTAGGGAGAATTGTGATCATAGTGGGTTAGAAGAAGTTGATGCCATAAAGATTGATCTTGAATGTAAGCATCTCCCATCATTTGATAATTGGTTCTTTAGTGCCAACTAGTATTGAAATTGCTATTTCCTGCAACATTTTTACAATCATACAACTCAAAATTACAAGAATTAGAATTCATAGAAAAAGAGCGAATAGAAACAAAAAGATATCAAGAAAAAAAAAAAGACAAACTCTAACTACTAGTAAAGACAAAAAAAAAACAAGTAAAAAACAAGTTATTCACACTATTTACATATTAACAATAACTAATAACAAGCACACATTGCAATTCTTCGATAACGGCGCTAAAAACTTAAGAGTGCTAAACACCGATTTAAAACATTTACAAGTTATCTCAAGATTCGTTGTAATTCTAAACTGAAACTCAACACTCCTCAAAATTTAGTAAAAGTATCACAAATTCAAAACAATAACTGGGAGTTTAATCCTGAGTTGTTTTCTCTAAGAATCACAATCGAGTGTATTATCATTGGCTACGAAAAAATTGGAAGTTTGACCGCAATTGACAAAAGCTTAAATAATAAGAAATTAAAAGAGCAAGTACAGATTAAATATCAAAGCGATAAGACTAAGGACAATTAAAGTAATTAACTAGGAATTGAAAGTAAATTCAAATGCTAAAAAGATCTTTACAAGAGTTGAGGATCTAGGATCACTATCCTTATCACTAATCACAACATAATAATTATAAAGAGCAAATTCAATTCGTCAACATCTAAAATTAAAAAAAAGTCAATTAGACTTAATTAAACCTAATTTATAAATCCTAACTAACTTAATAATTGAATTAGTAAAAGATTAGTATTGACAGAAATAAAATAAAATTATTTTTTTTTTAATTATCAATCAACTTAGACATTAATGACTCAAATTTACTTGAATTTTCAACCCAAATCATATATGATATGCTCTATCTTAATTATTTATGTTTTCTGTATTTTTCTCTTTTTCTTTATTTATATAATGTTTATTATTTCATTTGAATGGGAATTATATATCATCTTTATTTATTAATATTTGTTTTATTATTGGAAACTTTTTTCCTACTTGATTAGGCTTATATGTCTTTTAGTCAAGAGAACGGCAAGAGAAAAAATATAGTTTAGGTTATTGTGGTAGATAAAAAAACAAAATTTTAAAGGGAAAAAATTAATTGATTACTGGCAATTAAAAAAAAGGTCACAAGACATGGAAACATATGACACGATGCAATAATGACAAGTGAATTAGATGAATATTAAATGATATGAATAAATAATACTAGATGCGTTAATTGATAAATTATTGAATTTTATAAGAAGTATTAATAGATTGAGTGTAAATCTTGAGAAGAGATAATGTGATAAACATGGTTTAGATGTTTAGAACTTAGAAGGTAGTTTTATGTGATGGTGGTTTTAATTTATTATATATTTGTGAAATATTAATTGTGTGGTGATTTGCTAGTATTTTTATAAAATGCAGATGTGTACTAATTTTTGGAACATTGAGCTATTCGATAACAATTTTTTTGGAACACACTTCAATATCGAATTCTTAGAAAAAAAGAATAGTTTTTAGATGGTGATTCGGAGGATGATGAAGATAAGATATCAAGTTAAGAGAATAGCAGTACTATCACAAGAAGATATCAAGCAATTTGTACAGATGAGGATGTTGTCTATCAATTCTACAAGTTTATGCAATGATACATGGTTTCTTTGTAAGGTTGGATGAAGTTAGACGCAATAGCGATAGGGTCATATAATAAGCCAAATTGTTTGCAATCGAGAGGGCTCAACCGCTCAAGAAAGAAAGAGGTTGAAAAGTATGAAAGAATAAAGGGCCGTTGACTTTTTAATATATAAAGTTATATTAGACTTTTTAATTTTGATAACCACAATCTAATTTTAAAAAACTTCACGTCAGGTGTTTTTATAAACACTTCTATCTTTTAAAAATTGCAAATACAAGTACATAGTCGTTTTGATTTATCAAATACAAAATAAAATAAAATGCTTGTATTCTCAAAAAACACAAACTCCTCCTAAAAGAATTTTACCAATCTAAGTCTAAATATATAAATTTTGACATAGACATAACAATAAGGAACATTAATGCTAAATTTACATTTCTAATTGATGGAAAAAGTATGCAATTAGACTAAGCTCAGATTTTATGATTACACATCACAAATATTAATAATCTAAAAAACCAAGTGATCTCGTCAATCTTTGATCTGTCTAGAACTCCTCTCAAGGTTCTTTTTCCGCTGTATAACTGTAATGTGAGTTTCCCTTCTTCAAAACTTCTACGTAGCATTGTCCAATCTAGGGGGGAAAAAAGTAAACTAACACCACAAAGCTTTAACTGTAGGTCCTCAATTTAGTTGTCCTATAACTAAAACAACATGCCGGACACAGACCCTACAAACTCTAACTAGACAAAGTGGGAAAAACGCCCGCAAAACATTAATAAGTGGTACACCCCCACCTTGGAGCGGCACTCATGCAGACACAGGCAGATAGAAAGAAGAGGGAGGAACCCTTGTTAATTATTTCACCCACTTAGATCAATGTGTTCCTAATGAGCGATATCTCGTAATCATAATTAAGTTGGATTTTAAAGCGACAAAAAAAATTTTAACCAAGAGACCTAGCTTCAATTACTAATACAATATCGTACAACTTGTACTTGTGTTGTTGACATTCTTGACAACAAAAGTTCCCGTTTTATCAAGCAGTCCTAAACCATTCAGCTTACACCAATCAGGGTAACCTACAAAGTAAAATTCCGCAAACACTGCCTAATCAAAATGTTGCCTTAGCTGCATCTCTGTTTCACTTTTCCAGGTTGCATGAGATGACTGCCCCTTCATCCTTTTGGATTTCTCCTTATCTTTGACAGTTGATCCTTTCTTCTTGCTCTCTATGCTGGGATCCTTTGGAGGGCGATCGCCACATACGGGGCACACCATTCCCCGCGTGCTGGAGTAAGTCTTTGGAATCCCACACTGCAAGCACATTCTATACAAGAAATGAAAGCATTCAGACTGAAAGAAACAAAATGGAACAAAGAAAAATAACCTAACCACAGATACACACTCAACTCTTTTGAATTTGTCTCCCAATTTTTGTAACATTCTTGGACAATGAGGCACAAAAAGGGTCAGAGGGAGTATTATGATACATTAGTACATACTCCATAACCCATTCCTTGAGTACCCCGAAGAATGATCAGGCAATACAATGGCAGTTCTTAGATATCTCTATTTGAGTACTTATAAAAACCTCCATGATATAAATTATGAACCTATTTCAACTTGCAAAGGAGCTTTATGTTTAGAGTCTTGAGTACATGCAACAATTCAAATGGGAAAGTAGATATCTTTTGGGTCCTTATTTACTACTTGCTATAGAATAGAGCATACCTCAAAAGATCTGCAGCATCTTCAGCATTGGGATTGGTTGCCGTTGGCATCCGCTTGCCTCCTTCTGGGGTGCTTGATGGGGCTGATGCTGGTGGTTGACTACCATTGTCACTTCTTACTCGTTCATGGATCCCAACCAATTGAGGCTTTGCCTCTACCACCACACCTTTAAGAAGTGTATCAACAAATATTAAAATTTTGAAATGAACAAGAACACACCAATTATTGGAACCAAATTGAAGTCCAAAAGGTTAACTAAAGACTCTTCATTCATATGAGCTACAGTAGCTGCCAGCTGAGTTAACAAATCAGAGTAATATACCTAGTTACCAACCCTAGGAAAAAAAATTAATTTTCACTGATCATTGATCGTGTCCCCTTGCCAAATAGCACCTAAGGCCAGCACTTCAATTGAGGCCATCCAGAAGCATTTTGAACATAAGCAACTGAAACTTGACAAGCAAGTATGGATTTTTATTATAACAAACACACAACTGAAGCAAAGGGGAAACCAGAAACTCAGAAGAACTATTCAATCCCTTCACGTGTGTTAATTATGTTCAAAGTATAACATCTCCATTCCAAATCAATGGTGGAATAAGACTAATTACGGTAAAGTTAGATTGAAAGCTTTTAGTTTGATGTTCTTCTCTGATAACCATAACACTGTCATATATAAAGCAAAGATAACAAGCATGAACCTTTTTAGAGATATAATAGATACCTGTTGGTAAATCCTTTTTATCCCTACGATTCCTCCTGCTGCCATGCCTCCCTTGTTGCGGCTCAGCATCTTTCGCCGGATTATAGTCCTCCACGCTGTTGTTCAGAAATTGGGGCGGCCCTGCAACCTCCCATCAAGTTTTACACAAACACCCAAACTTCAACAATACCGAACAAAATTGAAGATAATTACTTTAACTACAGAAATAGAGAATTGTGGGTGAAGCAAAAAGACTGGAACTTGGATGGGAGTGTTTACTTCGGAGAATGCATCGAATGCAGAAGGAAGACCGCAAGCGGAGGAAGGTTGGGGGCGGTCGAAGATGGATCGGTCGCCCAGTGATGGGTGGGACGCCGCTGAGGGTTCGGCAGCGACGGCATCGTGGTCGGCGGCGTCGTCGTCGTCGGAAGAAGAATGATGGAGGTGGGGGTGATCATCTTCTTCGGCAGAAGAGTAGCCTTGTATGAGAGACAAGCTCATTTTAAAGAAACGTTGCAGCTTCTGAGCGTAAAAAAGAAGGATTTGGATCAGAAAGCTAACCCTAAAATTGTTTAGTTTTTTCTTCTTCTCACTGAATCACTCCAACACGAACCCGATGGTAATATATCCACAAGGTCCTTCTTAGTGTTATTATTGCTTCTTTCTTTTTGCTATTTGTTTAGAGCAATCTTAGGCCCAGCAATTTTTAGGATTGGTAGCCATCAAATAGCTATTAATAATAGTTTAATGGTGTGAAATTGGTGTGAGATTTCATCTAATGACTCACTTTTTTCTACTAGTTACATGCTGACCAAAATACAATAAAATTGCTGACCCTAGACTTTTCTTTTTTTTATATGGATCAAAATGGTGTGTTATATTATTATTAGAAGGGCTGGTTAATATGAATATGAAATTAATCTTTTAAAAATTATTATTAATTACATTAAATGGTCGATTTGTTGAAGGGTGAAGAGAAATGCAAAATCGAAGAGTTTAATTGGCATATGACAGTTTTAGCCATATTTATAATTTTTTTTAAGGTAAAAGATAAATAAATTTCTGAACTTTTAATTTGTGGATATTTAATTTTTTTAGGATTGGAAAATACAAAACGAATTTTGACCTCTCAAAACGTCGTACAAATTAATTCTTTCATTCAATCTACTCACTAATATCAAACAAAAAGTTTGATATTGTGTCCATGTGACGATAACGGAGTGATGTATCTGTTACGAGATAGAATGAGATGTTGACATTTATTTGGAGGACAAGAAGGTCTTTTTGCTCTACTCCCAAAATGATGACGTTTTGGGAGGTGCCCTAATTCTCCAAATTGGTCCCAAACACCATCGCACTTGTATAGTTAAGGGTTTGTTACGTCTAGGGCGTCTATGGCCAATGAAGGAGGTTATTCGAGCACCCAACGAGTCTGATTGTCGTCTCACATTCGTTGCGTGGAGGCTGGAGACGAGAAGGATGGCATTGTTCCTATGTGCAAGTGTGATGTGTATGTTGTACTGTACAAGTCCAAGACACCAACTAACTCCAACCAGTTGTTTCTTGGGTGCTCCTTCTTCAAGGTAACATGATTTTGTGAAGCTTGAAGCTGGTTCATGTGTTTAGCTGAATTTTGATTTTGTTGTTGATGTTGCATTTGAAAAATCCATCCCACTACAAGTTCTTTATCTAGCTTGATGATCATGTTGTAAAAATTGGGGTACAAAAAAATGAATTACTGACAACGAAGTTGACGATCTGGAGAAGTATTTGTGCAAGAATAAAGCAAAACAGAGGTTGGTTAAGTTGGAGAAAAAATTTGCTTGTCTAGAGATGGAAAAAAAATATAATCTATGGGTTATTGTTGTTTGGTAGTAATTTGTGCTGCTATTATTGTTATTAAGTGTTATTAGATGTTGAGCATTGCTCTTGTGAAAAACAATTGACATAATGTAGTTATGTTTATTCTTTGATGAATGATAATATGTTGTTGACATAACATAATGTGTTTAAATGGCTATATATAATATCATGTTAGTAGTCCGGATATGTAAAATTCATTAAATAATTTGGATCATTAAACATTGAACCATAAGATAAGTTTGAAGGATTACAAGTCTAACAAAATACGATAAGCAATCTCATAACAGGTCACAACCTGCGCATCATAATTTTTCCAAAAAGATACTAGGATGAATAACAAATGAAAATAAGTTTGTCCAAATTTTTACATAAGCTACGACTGACTTTCTAAAATAGCAACATCATTTCTTGGAATTGTTGACTCCTGGAGTGGGGATGAACTGAAATATTCTTTTAGTTCCAGTGCTTACTACAGCCAAAGTCTCATCAGATGGTCTTTCAGTTGCTTCTGCACTTGGCTGCTGTGATCTTTGAACATGTTGTTTGCTACCATCATTCCTTCTAATTGGTTGTTTTAGTCTTAAAGTTCTGTTAGATGGCCTTATTGGAACTCTGGCCAGAAGTTTGAATGAAACCTGGCCTTGCCTTACAGGGACTGCAGAAACAGGCACAGATGCAGCTTCTAGAACAGCTTGTTGTTGGACCACATCTGGAGTTGTGATAACTGCAGAATAGTTCAGGTTGGTTGGAATAATGCTCTTCACACTGAAAGACCATGTTATGTTCATGTCATAACTGAAGAAAGATAGCAAAGTCATCAAACAAATTAAAAAAAATACAAATATGTCCTTTAACATTTTTTAAATTGACAACTAAATCCTTCAACATTTTATCGGGGGGACATAAAGATCCTTCGTCTAGTCAAGTACCTCTGCCTCACGTGCCGATTGTGATAGTGGTAGAACCACAAGAGAAAGGTTGAAATGGGTCTTTTTCTTTGGTTTTCTGGTCTTAGATTTTTAATTTGGGTTGGATGGCACACCTTTGCAAGTCTTATAGCTGTGCCCTGTCTGAACACATTTGCTGCAGGTCACATAGAAACTCCTCTTCAATTTTTCACCTTCAATAACAGTTTCTGTTGGGTCTTTCTGTCTATTATGGACCTTTGGACGACCGATTGACCTCTTAATGACAGGTGCAGCAAACCTAGTCTGATCAGTCTGTGTCCAAAACTCTTCACTAGTAATAGGCTGGATGTCAATATCTTTGTTTTTTGGATTATACTAGTAAGCCTCCTTATACAATTGATATTCCAATCCTTTGAACATCGTGACTAGATCTCCGAAATTGAAAAAATTCAGGTCAATTGGAGGAAACTTCTCAACTTGACCATGTAGATAGACTAACTCACCAGTAGGTGCCCTTGAAAAGTTTTTCCCATAATGAAACACGGGAACACCGAATACATCAATCATCTGTAAAATTTTTCAAACCACAACACAACACAAAACCAACCCTTATTACCAAAATCTCCAAAACCTCACTAAACAATACTTGACAAATGACTAACCCCTCAACTAATTACCTACGACACTCACTTACAGTCCCTATTAGTCCCATCTTACGACATTGATAAGAAATAAAAGGCATAAGCAGAACAAATTTGAACAACAATGTACTTACCACACTCCACGGCAGACGTAGGTAGAACCACAAAGCTTCAATGGAACTGCTTCACGGAACAACAACGACGACAATACAGAGACAAAGCGTCGTATTTTTTGGAAGAAAAGTGTAAGTGCTAGGGCTTCCTGTAATTATCTATGACTGATATGTGCATCATTGGCATATCTCATAAGAACCATTATAAAACGTTTTTCGAAACATCGTCGTCTTAGAACCCAAGGACCACAATGTTCCATAACTTTCACCAGTCGACCATGTCAGTCCCGTTCATACCATCCTGGAGACATGTACCAATTGCTACGCCACATAAGTGTCAGGTAATCTAAATTCGTAACGTGTTATGAAATAGATAGAATGGAAGGACCAATTTGTACGGCGTTTTGAGAGGTTCAGGATTATTTTGTATTTTTGTCCTAAAACAGTTAAATGTCCACAAATTAAAAATTTAGAGACCTATTTATCATTTATTTTTTTATTATTTTAAATATTATTATTATAAATTGTAATTAGATTAATTGACATATGACAATTTTCAATTTGTTTCACAAAACTCGAATTAAGGTGCCCCACTAAAAGGAGGCGGGGTTTTGGATTCAAAAGGTTTGGGAGTAGCACGAACAAATCAAGTAAGTGCATGTGAATTTCGGGCACCGGACATGAGAAGGAAAATAGGGTTTGTTTACAAGGAATTATGATTACACTTTCACTATATATAAATTTTATTTATTTATTTATTTGGATATGTGAATCTATGGGTATTGACGTGTACCCCAAAAGCTCGGTAACAAATCCCACTACCCTAACTGACCACAAAATCCGAAAACGAGCAAGCAGAACTAAAACCACAACTTGACCACAATCATGCACAAGTCAAACGCCATTCATAGCCGTTACCAACAACAACGAAACTCACTATCTAAACCGAAGATATCGGAACAAACAAACAGAAGATAACACTTCACTCATCTATAAAACGAGACCAAATAGCTCAGAGAAAAACAGGTCACAAATACACTCTCACTCATTTAACCGCATTAATTTCTTAAACACTCTTATTGACTTGAGCGTCAGAGTGATTTTTGCAGGTGCATCTGCCGCCATGTTTCACAGTGCCGAGGTCAGTTCCGAAGGCTGCTTCTAGGACGACGTATAGCTCTCCCTAAAACCAAGCAGTCGCGAAAGGAATAATACACCTCGGTTGAGCAATAACAGAATATTTGGCGCCCACCATGGAGTCGGAGAAAGAAAAACTCGTCTAACCCCACTATTTTCTTCATCTGGCTTTCTGTTTCTTTTCTCTTGCAGAATCTCCGATCCTCTACTATGGCTGATAATGGAGCTCACCAACTCATGCAAGCAGAACTTTTAGCCCAAATGGCCGAACTTCATGTGGAAGTCCGAAGGTTAGCCGATCTGTCTGTCCGTAACAATGCTAAAAAACACAAAGAAGGAAACCCCAAAGGCTTGATTTAAGGCAACACCGATCCCTTATGTCTCAATCCGTCGAAAGAGAAGCTGACCTTGGACAACCCATTCTTCGAGGAGATCACCAACTTCCAGATGCCCAAGAATTTCATGCTACCTACTTCCCTGGAGCCATATAAGAGGATTGGTGAACCCCGGGCTCATGTTAAAAAATTTCAGTCTATGATATTCTTTAATGGCGCTAACAATGAACCTATATTATGTCGAGCTTTTCCTACTTACCTTGATGGTGGTGCACTACTGTGGTTTTCTAAACTGTCTGCAGGTTCAATCTCCTCGGTACCATCCGACAGGGGTAACACGAGAGCTTGAAGGAATACATGACGAGATTTGCTTAAGCGACCCTGGAGATATCGGATCTAGAACCAGTAGTCCACCTGCATGCCCTTAAAGTCGGTCTCCGACCCAGAAAGTTTCGAGAAACAATCGCAGTCACTAAGCCGAAGACATTGGAGGAATTCCGAGAAAGGGCAGCTGGACAGATGGAGATTGAAGAACTCTGCGAAGCCGAAAGAACAGAAAGGAAACAAGCTCGGAAGGAGGAAGACAGGACCATAAGATCGGTAAGCACTACAGAATCAAGGAAGCCATTCAAGCTCACCCCAAAATTTGACAACTATACCAAACTCAACACAAAGAGAGAAAGAATAATCAAAGATATCCTCAACGTCAAAATTATAAAACCTCCAGCACGAGCGGAAAGTTACCAGGATCAACGATTTGTGGATAGGAGCAAACACTGTGCTTTCCATCAGAAATACGGGCACACAACAGACGAATGCGTGATCGCCAAGGACTTACTAGATAGGTTGGCTCGGCAAGGCCTCTTGGACAAATATGTAGAAGGAAGAAGAAAAACTAAAGACACACGAGACTGAGAAGAGCGCTGGCAAACCCCGAAAGAAAGAGATGACAACAAATGGTCAAACCCTAATCCGCCAAAAGGGATCATCAACTGCATATCTGGGGGATTTGCCGGGGGAAGCGAGACAGTCTCGGCGCGCAAACGAAGCTACCACGCAATGCTGGCAATCGAAGGAACAGTGCCACAAAGTAATAAGGATGCAACCGACCTTAAAATCACCTTCAGCCAGGCAGACATATCCTCGGCCATTCCGAACTTGGACGATCCGGTGATAATTTCCTTCGAAACAGGCGACCTATCAGTAAGAAAAGTCCTATTGGACCCAGGTAGTAGTGCAGATGTTCTTTTCTACTCAACTTTTCTTAAAATGAGCTTATCTGAAAAAGCAATGCAACCCTCATCCGGGGAATCGGTAGGATTCTCTGGAGAAAGGGTCCCACTTAAAGGTTATATATGGCTAAAAACAACACTGGGGAACACTCCACTATCACGAACTGTGGATGTACAATATCTTATCATTGATTGCCCCAGTCCTTACAATATTATTCTCGAAAGACCAGCTCTGAACACGTTCAGGGCAGTGGTATCGGCCTTTCATTTATCCGTTAAGTTTCAGGCACAGGATGGCGAGATTGCAACAATCCATTCAGATCGCCAACAAGCTCGGCAGTGCTACAATGCAAGCTTAAAAAAGTCAGATACAAGGCAAAAATATCAACAAGAGGTCAAGGCAATTCACAGCACGAGCGAAGTACTGTCCCTGGCGGAACTCGACCCTCGGAAGGACACCGAAGAAAGACCCCAACCAGCAGATGAGCTTCAGAAAGTTCCCCTGACGTCAAAACCAGAACGATTCACCTACATTGGCCAAGCACTCGAAGGACAAGAACAATTGGAGCTTATAAAGGTACTACAAGACAATGCCGACCTATTTGCCTGAACACCTGCGGATATGCCAGGCATAGATCCGAACATCATTTGCCACAAGCTCACCATTGATAGGACGATCCAACCTATAGCTCAAAAGAAAAGGAACCTCGGAGCAGAAAAAGCAAAGGCAACCCTAGAAGAAACTAAAAAGTTACTCAGCGCCGACTTCATCAGAGAAATCCGCTTCACCACGTGGCTCTCAAACGTGGTCCTGGTAAGAAAAAATTCAGGTAAATGGCGCATGTGCATCGACTTTACAAACCTCAACAAGGCATGTCCAAAAGATTCCTACCCACTGCCATGTATTGATAAGCTTGTTGACAATGCATCAGGTTTCAAAAGCTTAAGCTTCATGAATGCATATTCTGGTTACAACCAGATCCTTATGCATCCAGAAGACTAGAGCAAAACAGCCTTTATAACTGAACATAGAAATTTTTGTTATAGAGTAATGCCATTTGGTCTAAAGAATGCAGGTGCAACATACCAGCGACTAATGGACAAGGTATTCCACCAACAGATAGGTCGGAACATGGAAATCTATGAGGACGATATGGTCGCTAAGACCACGCCAGAGAGATCCCACTGTGAAGACCTCAAAGAAATATTCAATCAGATCCGAGCATATAACATGAGACTCAACCCAGAGAAATGTGCCTTTGGGGTACAAGGAGGCAAGTTCTTCAAATTTATGCTGACCTCACGAGGGATCGAAGCAAACCCTGAAAAGTGTGATGCGATACTTAACATGGCAAGTCCGAAAACAATGAAGGAGGTGCAACAACTAGCAGGAAGGGTAGCCGCCTTGTCACGATTTTTACCAGCAGTGTCGAGCTAATCATATCACTTCTTCCAGGTGATATCAAAGAATAAAAATTTTGAGTGGACAAAGAAATGCGAAATGGCATTCGTCGAACTTAAAGACCTCCTATCATCAGCACCAGTGTTACAAAGCCCGGAAGCCGATAAACCTTTATACTTATATTTATTTGTTTCCAATTATTCCATAAGCTCGGTTCTCATCACTGAGACAGGAAAGACACAAAAGCCTGTATACTTCGTCAGCAAAGTTATGCAACCAACAGAACGAAGATATCCAAAAATAGAGCAGCTGGCCTTAACACTAGTAACAACAGCAAAAAGACTTAGACACTACTTTCAGAGCCACACAATAATTGTAAGGACGAACCAACCATTGAGGCAAATATTAACAAAACCAGAGCTGGCAGGACGGTTGACCAAGTGGTCTATTGAACTTTCTGAGTTCGATATCCAATTTCAGTCAAGGCCAGCTTTAAAGTCACAAATCCTTGCAAACTTCGCTTTTGAACTCACACCTGATGAGCACCAACACAGCCAGACTTGGGAATTACATGTGGATGGAGCATCAAACCGAGAAGGAAGCAGAGCCAGGATAGTACTAAAGGAAGGAGACATAGTGATGACTGAGCAATCTTTACAATTTCACTTCTCGGCAAGCAACAATCAAGCCAAATACGAGGCGCTCATAGCAGGACTTAAGCTCGTCTTCAGCCTTCAAGTACAGAGCCTAACAGTATATTGTGATTCCCTATTGGTGGTTCAATAAATCAAGGGAGAATTCCAGGTAAAAGATCCTTTGTTAGAGCAGTATTGGCTCATAGCAAAGGATCTCATTTCAAAACTTGATAAATTCGTCATATTACATGTGCATGGAGAAAAGAACATTAGAGCAGACATATTATCTAAACTTGTCGCCACTAGGGCTAGTACACAAACATCGGCTCTATCACAACTTACACTAGAAAAACCCAGCATTGAGTCACTATGCATAATGAGCATCACTCACACAGATGATTGGAGAATACCCTATATTGAATATATTAATACTGGTATTATTCCTAGATATGAGACTAACCCTCAAAATTTCAAACGAAAGGCAAGTCTCTTTACAACTGTCACAGGAGAACTATACAGGCGAGAGTTTTCACATCCATTGCTGAAATGCCTCGGCAGAAACGAAGCAAATGAAGTCATGAATGAGATCCACGAAGGTGTATGTGGAAACCATATAGGAGGACGAGCTTTGGCAGCAAAGATTATCCGAATAGGATATTACTGGCCGACCATAAAAAGGGACTGCATCACGAAAGTAAAAACCTGTGACAACTGTCAAAAGCGTGCCGCTATCTCAATGAAGCCCGCCGAGGTAATGCACAGTATGAAGGTAAGTTGGCCTTTCTACAGATGGGGCTCGATATACTCGGCCCATTTCCAATAGCACCCAGACAGGTAAAATTCCTTTTGGTTTCAATAGATTATTTCTCAAAATGGATAAAAGCACTGCCACTAGCAAAAATAACGGATAAGAAGGTACGCTCTTTCATATGGAAAAATATTATATGTCGGTTTGGAATACCAAAGGAGATAATATCGGATAACGGTAGACAATTTACAGATAACAAACTGGCATCATTTTTGAAAAATTTTAACATACAGCATCATTTTAGCTCGGTCCAACACCCACAAAGCAATGGGCAGGCCGAAGCTGCTAACAAAGTAATACTGCAGGCAATGAGAAAAAAGCTCAACGATGTGAAAGGAGAATGGGCAGAATTAATCCCAGAAATATTATGGAACTATAATATGACAATACAGTCAACCCAGGTGAAACACCGTTCAAACTAGTTTACGGATCACAATCACTAATTCCAATTGAAGTCGACATTCCTACCCTCAGAACCGAGCTATACAATCAACAACAAAATGCCAACATAAGAAACGCCGAGCTTGATCTTGCCGAGGAAGATCGAGATATCGCCGCTATCAAGCAAAAAGCCATAAAGCAGATAATTGAAAGAAGGCACAATAAAAAGGTGGTGCCAAGAACACTCGATGTCGGAGACCTCGTCCTCAGACGAACAGAGGAAGCTAAGCAACCTCCATCACACGGTAAGCTCGCCGCAAATTGGGAGGGACCATTCCGGAAACTTATACACTTATACACTTAGCGAATGAAGGTACTCTTTTTCTCCCTGAGGTTTTTTCCCAAATAAGGGTTTTTACCTAAGGAGGGTTTTAACGAGGCCAAACGGCCAATATATCAAGTATTAAAATCAGACTTATGTGTATATCATTAAACAATCTGATTTCTATTTTCTATCTTCATCTTATTTTACTTTCAAATGCAAAAGACATTCAACTACGCATTATATATAGTCAAAACAGCAAACATTGTCAAAGCGACCCAACCTCGGTCTATTCAAACAAAAGATGCTTAAGTTTAAGACATCGAACCAAAAAACCATGAACAATTACTAGTTAAAAGCTAACTGGTTAGCTAAAGCACAAAGTCGTCTTTCTCTTTCATTTTCGCTGCAGCATTTATAACAACGTCGTCTTTCTCTTTTAGAGACCTCTCCAGTTCAGCAATTCTCTCCTTATAAGCCTTCTCCAACTCGACAATCCTATCCACAGCCACCTGCTGCTAGGCACCGATAAGTTCAGTCATCCGACCAGCGCACATCAGGCGCGAAGCAACAATCTATGAAACACCAACCACATAATTTCGGTTAATGAGATGATACAAACAGAATAAACAAAAGAAGCTGAGAACATAATATTAACCTGAATAAACTTCCCTAAACCCTCCACCTAATCCGGCAAGTCATGAGCATATCACCAGGGTATTGAGACACCCTACCGGAAAGCTCGGCAAACGGGAACTGATTGCTCTACAACGAATGAGAACTTGTACCCAGGATGAAGCCATGCAATCTCTTCTGCCTATCGAACACAGACTTACCAGTTCCAACAGCTTCTCTATCACCTTCAAAAATCACTTCTACAGATTTCTCAGCATCATCCCTCTTCCTCTTAAAAGAAGACGCTGGCTGAGCAACAGACTGGGCAGCATCCCCACTGCCTTCCTTCGCGGCCTCAGGTGCATCCGTAACCTTTTCCTTTTTCTTCTTAAGGAAGGACTGAAAACGCGACAGGTCGAGGAGAGGAACTCGTCCAGCTACACAGAACAACGAAAGTCAAATTAAACAAAACATATGAAGAACAAAACAAAAATCCAAACATTACCTATATAGGCCTTCAAACCCTCACTATCACCTGAATCGTGATAACGAAGAACCTCAGGGATAGACAAACACTTCCCATCAACAAAACACCCTACCAAAAAATCTAACACCCACTCTTCCTCTTCACTCCGTTCAACAGCCTCGAGAATCTGGCACGGATCCGAACACCAGTAGAGATGAAATCTCTCTGTCAGCTCATCATCCAGATAGAAAGGGTACTCGGCCTCGACTGACCGCACTTTCACAAACAAAGACTTAAAATTTTTAAAAGAGAATTTATAAAGCAGGAAAAGGGAACGCCCTGGAAAACTGCTCAAACATACCCACAACCCCTTCCGAATCCCTTTTGACTGCAATAGCGAGAAAAATAAAGAAAGAGAACAAGGAAAAGACATAAACTCCATTAAACACTGAAAAGCACAAAGAAAGCCCAAGAATTCGGGTGTAACTGAGAAGGCGCGCAATTGAGTTGAGTCAACACGTCGCACTCAAAAGCAGAAAAAAGGAAGCTTATTCACACCAAGTTCCATAAAGCAAGGAGTATACATGTAAAAGTACTGCCAATCCCCCTCCTCTCAAAAATCCTATTGTCACTAGAACAGTAAAGTAACTCAACGCCCACACTAGAACCCTCTTTAACCACCCGCAAACCCTCGAGCTCACACATAGACTCAGCATCAATATACGACGAAGACCGAGTCCTAACGTCATCATGAACCCAATGGTATGTGTTATCTTTCTTCTCTTCAACAGCCATTTTCTTATCTTTCTCTTTCGCCATTTCAAAAGCAAAAACAACCGTAAACTTAGAAGGGAACTAACCTTTAGAAGTCATAGTGGAGGTTAAACAGGTAGAATGTGAAGCAGCGGAATGTCAATTCCAAGCCAGCAATCAGATATTATTGTAAAGCCCACTAACTTAGTGGGTACACTAATTGATAACCGTTGAGGACATTGAAAACCCAAAAAGCGGAGGGACGCATTAATCACAGTGTATTTCACAACGTAGAAAACTCCTTGACTTCCTTTCAAGCAATATATCTTCTTAACGCCAAAGGGGCCCAATATCCACAAAAAAAACTACAGTATATACACATAATCAATGCGCGCGGGAAAGCTTACAGAAGGCCAAATACACAAAGCTTGCGTGTCACTTGAAGCACAGAGCCAGACAAGCTTGGGGGCTATGACGTGTACCCCGAAAGCTCAGTAACAAATCCCACTACCCTAACTGACCACAAAATCTGGAAACGAGCAAGCAGAACTAAAACCATAATTTGACCACAATCACGCACAAGTCAAACACCATTCCTAGCCGTTACCAACAACAACGGAACTTACTATCTAAACCGAAGATATCGGAAACAAACAAACAGAAGATAACACTTCACTCATCTATAAAATGAGACCAAATAGCTCAGAGAAAAACATGTCACAAATACACTCTCACTCATTTAACCGCATTAATTTTTTAAACACTCTTATTGACTTGAGCGTCAGAGTGCTTTTTGCAGGTGCACCTGCCGCCACGTTTTGCAGTGCCGAGGTCAGTTCCGAAGGCTGCTTCCAGGACTATGCATAGCTCTCCCTAAAACCAAGCAGTCGCGAAAGGAATAATACACCTCGGTTGAGCAAGAACGGAATAGGTATGTAACTCAAATCCACTATTTCATCATATTAATATGTGATGTAAATTGAATCCGATCTATAATCACCTCTATAAAATTTTAGTTAAATTTCGCTGAATTTAATTTTTCTAAATTAGAATTCATATTAAAACTTAGATATTAAAATAATTAATAATTAATCACTATTAAAATAATATTATAAAAAAATGACTGTTAGTACATCAAATTATATTATATATTATGTGTAATTATGTATATTAAAAATTAATTATTAATCAATTACTTTTATATATATAATACAAAATATATATTAAATATATGTAAAATGACATATAAATACATACAAACATAAATGATTTATTTGGTAACTGTTTTTAAAGGTTCATATAATATTTTTGTTAATACAAAAAAGAACCTAATATGAATAAGAATCTGAATGGATTATTGGAAACATACTAATAGGGTATAATAATTTAATCTTAAGTTTTTAACTATAATATTTAATTCAACGGACCAAAAATATGTTTCGACTTCTCGCATCAAAAATAGATCTCATATGATATATTACATTAACAATTGATAGATATTTAATTTAACTCTTAAAAAACTTTTTGCTTATTTATTTTCAGGATAACATCTTTTAAAACGATGTATCAAATCAAGTGAAAAGTGCAATACCAATTACACTGGAACCATTCTAATGAAAATTATAAACGACTTAAATTGTTGATTTAATTATAATTGAACTTTTTAATTAAAAAATTATAGTTATACCCCTGCTTTTTTCATATGATCCAACTGTTTTTTGTAACATAAATTTCAACTCTCCGATTAGATAGCGATATTTATAGATTTTAAATTTAAATATATAGTAAATAAACTGAAAAAAATTCACCGAGATAAAAGTCGAAAAAAACTGAAAACAAATCCACCTATAAATGATAAGAAAGTGAATCAATCAATCAATCAGAAATTATATGATCCACCTTGGATATAAATACTTGAATAGGCAGCCGTTAAACTGAAACTAAATTAATCAGCAGAACTAATTTCCAGAATTAAATGCTTAATTTGGTTAATTAAACATAGACGCCATGTTGGACTCAATTGACCTCTGAATAAGTGTCTTCCTTCGTTCTCCATCCAATCAACGCCAATTCTCTTCTTTACCCACTCGCTCTCCGTCATCCCCGGCCACCGTATCCGGCGGAGAGCCGCCCTTCTCCCATCGTCCCTGTAAAGCTCGCCGCTTGGCGTTGCTATTTCTAGGCTTCATCGATATGAACGCGGTCTTCAATAAGCTACGCAGTTTGGACGCATACCCAAAAGTCAATGAAGATTTCTACAACCGCACACTTTCCGGCGGTGTCGTCACCATCGTCTCCGTCGCCGTCATGCTCTTCCTTTTCATCTCCGAGCTAAGTATGATCCCGTGTCCTCTCTTCCTTTTTTTTCTTGGGCGGTGGGTAGGAGGGGGTTTATTGTTTTAATTTTGGTAAAGGTTGAAACTTTGGATTGTTTTGGCTACCTGGTTGGAAAAATGCTCAGAAATTTAGAAGGGAAAATTTTGAGTTATACGGATTTAGGTTCCGGAGGTGTTTAGTAACATCGTGTGAATTTTATGGTTTGATTGGCTATTTTGTTGCATTGAGGATTGAGCTGAACTTGAAATGTTTCATTATTCAGTGGGAGAGCTTATAAAAGAGGTATTTTTATCTTTGGGGGTGCAATGGTAGCTTAATTTTTGTTCTCCCCTTGCCTTTCTTCCGGCAAAATGATACTTTTTGTATGTTGATTTATACATTTTGCCATTACTTCATTCAAATTAATTGCTGAGAGTACCAAGGCAATGAAGGATCTAATTGCTTGGATTTGATTATGTAGTTAATGTTATGGATTAGCATGAGAATGGGTTTGTTCAAGCTTTCACTTTCTTAGTTGTTGCATTGATCTGCTTCTGATAACCCGGATCTTTGATATACGTTATCAGCTATTGGCTCAAGGGTTTAGTGTTACATATCTTGAGCCAGTCATCGAATGCTACTCTCTTTATCAGTTTATCCACTTAAGCTTATTTTTCTGCAGTTTATCCACTAGCTTCTTATTCAATACTAGTTTAAGGATATAAGTTACAGATTTAATCTTATAATGTCATCCTTTTATGTGATTGCAGGTTTATACCTTTATACTGTTACCGAGAGTCAGCTTTTGGTGGATACTTCTAGAGGAGAAACCTTACACATCAATGTACTTATCATCTATATACTTTGCCCATCAATATGTTTATTATTTATATGTTTCTGCTATAACTTTTGTAGCTGTATCCAGGTTTCCATATTTTATGTCAACTCTATGGATATGTCATGGTTCATGAGTTATTCATGATTATTTCTTATTAGTTTGGTGGTTTATTGTTGAGAAAATGCCTAAATGCAATTATTCCAAAACCTTCTTTTAGAAAACTAAAAATAATGTTGTGAGTTGGAGATTTTCTTTGTAACATTTTTATTTGGCGATTTTGATAGCATTAGTTTTGACCTTGTATATACTTTTAAGGAGTTCTAATTTGATTGTTTTTCTTGCCCTTGAAACTGCAGTTTGATGTCACTTTTCCTTATGTTAGATGCTCAATGCTCAGTTTAGATGCAATGGATATTAGCGGCGAGCAGCACCTTGATATAGTATGTAATGCTTAAATTTTCAGATAAGCAATTCTATGCGGATATGAAGATTTATTTATTATTTGCATTCTCTCTAATTATCTACCTTTCTGCCTCATGTTTATATTATTCTCACAGTATTCTGATTATTTTATATAAAAAATCTATTCTTATTATTACTGAAATACTTCCTTTTCTCAGAGACATAATATCATGAAAAAAAGAATTGATTCTCATGGCAATGTGGTAGAAGTGAAGCAGGATGGAATTGGTGCACCAAAGGTTAGCTTAAATACTTCAGCTCTTTTTCGCTGCACAATGATTGCTTGTGTCTATACTATAAAAATTTGATCATTCTGGTATTCACGTTACTTCTGATTTGGTTTAAATGCTTGGAAATGGAAGGCATTATGCTTATGTTTCTTTTATGGATATGGATATGAATGACTGGTAGGAAGTGCAACATGAAACAGAAGATACTAAAATATAAAATAATTTGACAACAAAATTATGTTTATACGTTTAATGTGTCCCTGATGAATTTACATTTCATATTGTAGATTGAGAGGCCCTTGCAGAAGCATGGTGGCAGACTAGGACATGATGAAGAGTATTGCGGTTCCTGTTTTGGTGCAGAAGAAGTAAAATTTATGATTCAATATCGTTTAATTTGGTCTTGTTATCTTATGGTTTTCTATTTACCTATTCCATGTATTTCATAACTACTTACACGTGCTTCCTCTCCATGTCTCTCTCATTTGCAGTCAGATGATCAATGTTGTAATTCTTGTGAAGAAGTGCGTGAAGCATACAGGAAAAAGGGATGGGCGCTGTCTAATATGGATTTGATTGACCAGGTTGGCTTGATTCTCATTTGATTACTTGATGTGCATGGTACACTGCAATCTTGTGAATTCAAATACCACACTTTATATTAAGAACTAAGAACTTAATAGTCAATGAGGAGGCTAATGACAGCAAAAACACCCTCTTGATATGCTCTGTGCAAACTTATTTGTGTTGCATTAGCAACAAATATTATTCAAGTGCAACCTTCTTATAAGCAGTAAATGCAATGTGCTGCTCATTTTAGAATTATCTCTCAATTAGCTGCAGTTGATGTTCCTTTATTTTAACAGTAAAGTTTCCTTGTTATATTTTCCTCTGGACAAATGACACATTGTATGTGTACGGTTTCCATGGTCTTGAAACCATAGTATTCTGACAATTTGATCTTGCTTGTAGTGCCAAAGAGAAGGCTACGTACAAAAGGTAAAGGATGAAGAAGGTGAAGGATGCAATATTCTTGGATCTCTTGAAGTTAATAAAGTGGCTGGAAACTTTCATTTTGCAACTGGAAAAAGCTTTCTTCAGTCAGCTATGTTTCTTGCTGATCTACTTGCTTTACAAGATAATCATCTAAATGTAAGACTGAACTTGATTTCTAATATCCCTTGTTTAAATAAAACACCAATTTAAACTTTGATAAAGTTCTAATGTTTGTATGGTGCAGATAAGTCATCAGATTAACAAATTAAGTTTTGGAGCCCACTTCCCCGGATTAGTAAATCCTCTTGATGGGTAATTCTTCTATCTGTCTCTAGAGTCATTATTTTCTGGTGATGAGGATACCATGCTCCATGTGTTTTCACATGCTTGAATCCGTAAATTTTGATGTAATGCCACTAAATGTAGTCCTCAATCAAATTATCTTTGCTTTATGCATTCACTATGTACACATCCATCTATCAAATGATTAGGCACCAAAAGGTTGTTCAACGCAGCTACACCAACTGAATGCTTCTTCCTATTTTCTCAACAAAAGGGGGAGAACAAGGGTAAACCACAAAGCTTCCACAGGCTTATAGCCAAGCAAACAAATCTAGTAGGATTGACATCATCTTGAAGATAGTTGTAGCCTCTAGAATAATTACAAAGATGGTTATATACACATTTTAATTAAAGAAGATAGGCTTTAGTAGTAAATGCAGTAACTTATTCATAATTGTTATGTACTGAAAATTTGATGTATGAGTTGTGTTATATTTGAAAGTTTTTTATTTTGTACTATCTTCTTTCCTTTGAGTGGGAGGTTATTTTATCATGTATTATACTTAGTGAATGACATTTATGAAAGAAAATGGCCTGACTAAATTTCTCATCTTCCAACCGTTTGAGCTCTCTAAATCGTTCTCTGCTTCTACTCCTTTGCAGGGTAAAATGGGTGCAAGGACCAAGTCATGGCATGTACCAGTATTTCGTAAAGGTTGGTATTATCTTGACATATTTTTATGATACTGATAATGATAAATTCTACTTATGTTTTACCTTTTATTTAATTATTTATTATCTTATATTTATATAATATTATGGATTATGTTCCTGATCATTTCTTGTTAGCTGTATTATCTAAAATGCAACTATTGTTTTTATAGACTAGCAACAACTAACGAATCTCAATTCTATCATGAGTTCATTACACAACAATAAGTTAATGATAAAACCTTTTCCTACATCAAATGACTTTATTGTGTGGTCTATCATAATTCATAAATCATTTCTATAAACAAGTCGTTAGATTTAAGTCCTTTTTGTTTCTTATCGATTTCATCTCTTTGTCTCCGTTTACCTCTAAATTATTGTATTATGTTCCATTTAATCTACTTTTCTTAGTGGAACATTCGCTAGTCTTCTTGGGACATGATCAAACCAAATAAACTGTTGACGCACTTGATGCTTGTTTGATAATTGATGTGTGTATACTGCAGGTGGTCCCTACAATATACAAAGACATTAGAGGCCATGTTACCTATTCAAATCAGGTACTGTCAAATATGAGAAATTTACCATCATTTGCATTGTTCCTTGGATAATGCCTAAGTTGCATAATAAATGTTATTGCACAGTATTCTGTGACTGAGCATTTCAAGAGTTCAGAGCAAGGTGCAGTCCCTGGAGTGTTCTTCTTTTATGACATATCACCAATTAAGGTAATACTGCTTAAAAAGTTAGATTATTTCATCCTCCTGTGATTATATTGGCACTGTTTTGCGCACTTTTGGTGCTCTTGTTAATTTGTTAGTTGTTATTCGATGAGCGCAGAAAAGGGTCAATCAAGGCCAATACTATTTACTTTTGTTTATTATTGACAGCCAATAATCAATACAAGTCCCTTTCTCCTCCCACCCTGAGGTTTATCTTTGTTAGTTAACTTACAAATAGATAAGTTTTTGCATTTTTGTCCCTTGCTTTTTCTTTCTTAATGTAATATGCAAATTAACTTGAATACCTGCTAATTGAAATTTGAAACTATAAAAAGCTTAGTTTACCTTGGACTAAAAAAAATTTAACAAGTAATCAACCATACTCTCTAAATTTGTTTGAGCTACCAACTTCAAATTAAAATTAATGTTTTTGAAATGTTAGATACTCAAATGAAGATGTCTTTATGTGAAAATTATAGTTAAGATATAGACGTGTTATATTAAGTAGTTTAGTAACATAGCAAAATATCTGATAGTTCTGAGCTATCATCTTCACTTAAATACATCTTCATGTAAGTATTTCAAAATATCTAACCTACACAACCTAACCTGAAAATACCATTGGGTGTGTAACATTGAATGGTAGGCTGTGATGCATGGCTAGTTCAAAGTTTCTATCATATCACATATGCTTCTGCATTCATGTTTTACATATCTCTCCAAAAATTTGTGAATAATAATTTGCTGTTTCTTTTAATCTTTTGGTAAATTAATGTGTTGTATGTTGCAGGTCATCTTTAAAGAGCAGCACATTCCATTCTTACATTTCTTGACCAGTGTTTGTGCAATTATTGGAGGTACATCCTTGTTCTTAGAGCTGGAAGTGAGTCAAGCCAGTTCGAGCTCGACTTGTTAATAGCTCGATAAGCTGAACTTGTGAGCCGAGTTTGAGCTTGGAATTGAGCTCATAAATTAAATAAGCCAAGCAATATAATTTTACATATATATTAATGTTCTTAATTATTTAAAATTTATAGTCATTTTTTATATATAATTTTGATATAGGATATAAATAAAAAATTTATAATTGATAGATAGACAATATATAAAATTGATCTTTTTTAATATTTTTTAATGTATATAAGTTATACTTTATTGATATAGAATTATAGATTATGTTCTTATTATTTGAGTCAACTCGTGAGTTTTCGTTGAGTCGAGCTTGAACTTACGAAATAGGCTCGATTGTTAATGAGTCGAGCCGTGTGCCAAGCTTAATTTTTGTGAGCCGAACTTAAAACTTAGCAAAAATCGAGTTCGGCTCAGTTCCAGCCCTATAATGTTCTCTCTCTCTCTCCAACTAATCCTATAAGATTCATGCATGCATCGTGAAACTTAGCAAAAGTGGACATGTATCATTTGATGTAGGTGTATTCACCGTGGCGGGAATAGTAGATTCATCCATATATTATGGTCAGAGAACAATAAAGAAAAAGATGGAGCTCGGCAAATATAGATAATCTGGTGACTAAGCTACGTTGAGTCTGGTTAATGGCATGCTTGGTGCTGCATCATGTTTCATCCGCATCCTTGTGCTAACATACACATCCAAGCAGAGCTGCTGATTCTCTCCATGAATGAAGTGTATTTTTTATATATATTTAATTTTGTTCTTTTGGTTTAGAGGAATTGAGGATTTTCCAAGTGTCCAAACTGAGAGATATTGGTTGGGATAATACATGATTTGATTATGCACAACAGAATTCTCATTTCTTGTAGTGTTATAGTAAACTAGGTTTAGAGTTACAATTTTAATCAACAAAATTCTTGGTAACAATTAACAAAGACTTTTGTCTATTAATTGAAACCTAAAAATCTGACGGATGTAAAAAAAAAAAATTTCCATGACTATTTACTAAAAGTAAAAATCAGTTATAATAAATTCACATTTCTATACTTGTAATCTTTTGTATATTAAATGACTATTTCAAGGATTAAATTGTCCCGGATTTAAGTTTTATTTTAGAATTTGAATTCTCTGACATGTGTTTGAGCAAGCGAATGAGTAGGTTGACCAACTGACTAATTGATTTTCTTTTAATCATACAAATAGTATGAGAATTTTATTGAATAACCATTTAAAAAAAATTATAATGATAGACTTTGGACCAAGTTCCCTAGAGTAGTGGTCGTTTAAGTGTTATGTGTCTGTTTGGGCCTTTGGCCCCGTTGACCATATAAAATTAAACTAATATATTCAAATTAAATTAACTTTCTTTACAAAAAAAAATCAATTTTAAATTAACTTTTTAAACAATAGCCAAAAAAATATCACTTTTACAAGTGCATATTATATGCTTCGGAACAAATTGAGAGATGCAATATATAATATGGTCAATTTGAGAGGAACTCATTATAATATAAACTCTATTCATTTAGTGATTATCCATCGGCAACTAAGTCGAGGATATAAAACGGTCTTCACACATGAAATTGCACAATGAGCAACTGATATATTGTCACCATTTTTCCCCTTTTCTTTTTCTTTAGAAGTGAGAAAAAAATGATTCCAAACCCAATCAGTACCGTATTCCTTTGATATCTGTCTAATATCATTAGAGATAGAAAAATTTTAACGACTCTTATGTAAAGAATGAATCATATTAGAAATATAATTATTTCTATAACTCTTTTTACCAACTTAAATTTTTGGAATAAGTATGTTTATGACAAATATGGTAGTACTCAAAGATGATAGAAATATTCCCAAATTAAAAAAAGAAAAGAAAAATTGAAGAACTTGACTTACAAATAGATTGGCTTGGGAAGAGTTACATGACATGATTAAATTAAGATATCTAGATTCATACAAGATACAACTATTTAGTCTCTATGAGAACTTGAATTCCTCCTTGACTAAGAGAAACATTGGAAAGCTTCAATTTGATGGCTTTAATCTCTGCATCCTCCATCTCCTCCGTACTCAGCCAGAGAGGAAGGCAGTGATCAATCAAGTCCTGTCCACAACTCAAGGGTGAACCTCCCTTAAAAGCCCGGGTTCTCCCAAACCTGGTGATACTTGCTAGGTTCGAATCAGAAGGCTCCTCAGCATAACACTCCAATATTTCCTTGATGGCATCGCACCAGATTGGTCGAGCCACCTTGAGCAAGTCGTGCAACACTAGCACCGGAAGGTTCACGCTTCCCAGTTCCGATTCGTTGTGCCCTCCTCTTCCATGATAGTCCGACCCTCCAGTCTTCAAAAGCCCGTATGCATCGGCTAGGTCGCTATATGCTGCCAACAAAAGCTTAACATTTGACTTTGCTTCTATTGCACTTAATGAAGTGATTTTACACAACAATTGTGGCCTCATGAGATGTAGCTTAAACTATGCTTTATACTCAATCCATTCCAAGATATTTATTACTTAGGAAATTTAATACACAAGCAATTCAATGTGTATCCAAATACAATTTATATGAAGAGATAAATTATGAATATACTACATTCAATACAAATCACATCTATAACAAGCTCTTACCAAATTAGGATGAATGCACCAAATTTCTAACTAACGTGTATCTTAGAATGCAGGGAGTTCTACACCAGTATTGACTAGGAGAATGTTGATAATCCTAATCGTAGATAATGGTTTGAATTTACTGTAATGAAGGAAACAAGCAAATTTTGTTATTCAGCATGTACCTGCCAGCCTTCCATCACTTCTGTAGACCTCTATTCCATGGAGACCAGCTTCTTTTAACCTCCTCACAATGGGAACAGGATTTTTCAGTGCCCATGGATGAGCCAGCACTGAAACGCCCCCAGTGTTGCTGATCATTTTTATTGCTTCCTCTGCTAGAGGCTCACTTCCCCTGCATAACAAATTTCTCATATTCTTACATATCTCCTTAGCAATGCAAATATATACAACCTACAAGAGCAAGAATCACAATATTACGTTGAATAAGCAGGTCCACCATCGAAAAGATATCGAGCAAAAGCTTGTTTGAGATTTTCTACATAACCAGCCTCGACCATAGCACGGGCTACATGAAGCCTCCCAGGGGCAACTCCCTTGCCTGCTATCCTGCAAACATGCTCCCACTTAAGAGGAAACTTGAGCTTATTCAGTTTCAAGACGATATTCTTTGCACGAAGAAAGCGTCCCTCTCTTATATTTGACAAAAACTTGTCCAGTTCCTCAAACCTTGATGGTCCAATGCTACTGTAATATGCTAAAATATGTACTGGTTCCTCTGCTTCGGAGTCTCCACTGCCAGTGGATTGAAAAACATCAGAATCATTGGAGAATAAGGATACCAAGCATAATTGGTTTCAATGTTAATGAATCTAGAATGTATAACATCTAAAAAATTACCTTGGAGAGAATATTGTACTAATTTCAACACCAGGAATTATCTTGATGCCATATTTACGAGCTGCTTCTACAGCCTCAGGGATGCCTGACATAGTGTCATGATCTGTCAGAGCAAGAACTTTCACCTGTTATGAGCAAATAGTGTTGATTAAAAATTAAAAATATGCCTAAAACCAAAGAATGTAAATCCTATGCAATGCTGTTGCCCCAGCCAATCGTTATTGATTGAACTTTACCCTTATATTCACCAAGTTTTACAGGCCTCTCAAGTTTGGTAATTTCTATCAGCCATGCCTGCCATCTCTTAAGTAGCTTCATTATCCGTACACTAATAATCATAGTATTCTAGAAAACATCTTACTCAAATGTGCACATATTTCAAAGCTATGGTTTATTAATCAAGATTCAAGTACACATGCACTGGCTAGTTTTCCATGCCAAGGACATAGACTCAAAAATATGAAAACAATGTTCCATGGTCTGATATATTTTATTTGTGGATATTACAAAACCCGAAAACATGGAAAAGCTAACATGATAATACGGCTTCAACTGTTAACTATAGCTTAGGTGCTACTGCTCCATTACACATAAGAAAAAAAAAGGATAAAAAATAGCACTGAAGGTTTCATTATTTTTTATAAGCCTAAGAAACAAAAAAGCTATTCCTTTTGAGACTATCATATTTAATTGAAAAGAAGTGCTTAACATCATGATTAAGGATCAAAAACCGATTTTGAATGATTAGAACAATGGAAGCAAAACAACGGAGAACCAAAAAATGGGAAAGAAAAGGAAGATGAGACTTACGCCATTGATGTGAGCTCTGTCAATGAGCTTGGAAGGGGACAAGAAGCCATCACTGAATTTGGAGTGTGAATGCAATTCAAAGACGACCTTTTCCCCACCCCTGCCAAGACCCTTCTGCACTCCAAAATCATCGACAAGACAAGTAAGAGAAGAAGAAGATGATGGCTGATCCAAGTGAACCCAGTCGGTGACCGACTTGAATGCAAGAAGCTGCTCATGGGTCATCTTCTTCTTGCTGCTGCCACCACCACGGTGGTTCCTCTTCTTCTTCTTTTTCTTGTCCTTGGCGTTGGCTGAGGAACCTTCCCCCATCACCGAAAAGATAAAAACTTTAACGGAAATTTTGGTTTTTTGCTTAGGCCATTAGGGTGGGTATGTTAGGTTACATGACATGAACCCCTATATAAAAGAAAGGGAGAAGGGTTCTCTATTATTAGGGCTTTTAAGTTAAGGGCAGTGTCCGTGTTAGTGACACAGGTGTCCTGAATGGTCACGGTTGAAGGAGGTTCCCTATTGGATAATCAGATAGCTGTACCTCATACGTCCTCTTCTCTGTCCCTTTATCCCTTTGCCTTCTGCCCAATACCTTTGCCTCCCTTATATACACTAATTCAATTCAATTCATTCTAATCTTTAACAAATAATACTTCTTATTTTACATCAAATATTTTTAATTAATTTTAAAAATATTTAATTCCAAATACACAAATTATTGAGTGTCCTGGCATGTACTTTTTACTCCATATGACTTGACAGCAATAAATTTCAAGATGTGGTTACTATTGCAGCCTTTCTCATTTGTTTGATTGCGGATAAAAACCCAAGCAAATGTTAATAGTCAAAATGTTACACACACCAGCAACTGAGAATGTGCTGCACTTTTTTTAATAATTAAATTTTAATATTTATTTATATTAATAATTAATTTTAATAATTAATTTTAGTATACAGGTATATATTAACAATGCCGAACTCGTTTAAGCTATGCATCAAATTAAATGAATACATATCTCTATGTTTAATTTTAATAAAACGAGTAGATTATCTGAATAACAGTAAAAGTGATGAGATTTATGTGAAGTGCATATAACAGTGAGGACAAGTAGCATATATCTCTTTCTACTTTACCATTTTTTCTTTTTCTTCTGAATAATTCAGCTCCGTACCGTACATTACCAAGTACCAACCCCCACCCCGCTCTTCTTTCCTTCTTTCCTCTGTCACCATCAAGGAAAGCTGTCCTAATGCAAGCAGGAAATTAAAATAATAAATTGGATTGATTGGGAAACTCATCATCTCTGTGATCATTCAGTAGTGCCAAGATTTATTTATTTATTTGATTCAACCGAAATTAGTAGGTGGATAATGGTGTAATTTCTTTTCGTCCTTTTGACTGATGGGAGAAACTATGATTCCTTGATTAAGCATAAGGAATCCTAAAAGGAGCCAAAAAATAAATGCAGCAATGCAGAATTATATGTAACTGATTTTTCCTGTTATGTATCTGCTAGTGATAAATGCTACCACGTGACTCTCATCCAGGTATCTAAATTATAAACACCAAAAGCAGTACTACGGGACTAGACTACAGAATATAGCAATGTATCAATAATAGTTAGTGACGTACCATTTTTATTGATGTTTCAATCACACCTATGTAATTGTGCCTCACTTAACCTGAAAAGAATAATAACAACCATAATACTATGTAATCAAAATGGATTATTGTTCAGGATTGAAGAGAGCAGTGCAATTCTTCTGTTCAAACATGAATGAATGAAAGGGAATAAGAAGAAAATTTGTCTATATCTGCCAATGCAGCTCTCTTATTATTATTAAATACTTTGTTTAAACCTCAGTAACAATTGGGGCCAGTGCAGCTAAACCGTTATAAGAGACTATATATATGACTATTCTTTTCCTAAGATTATTACTGTTCTGAGAGAGAAGAATGTGGTTGGAAATAGATTTAAATAAAATGTACACCATTACAATGTGCATAACTGTATGATGTGAAGGCTAGGTAGGAAAGGGAAGCCTTGAATGTTCAATTCAGTCCTTTAATTTTGTGTTCTCTTTGTAGTTTTGACCATAATACAGGGTTGATGTATCTGAAAAGAGTAGTACAGATCTATGAAGTCATTTCCACTTGTCTGTTTGTATATTCTTTTCTGCCATGCATGGACATGATGATTGGACATGACATGCATGCATGCATTGTGAATGCAAGCAATAAGCAATAGGAAATACAAACATAACTGTAGCTAGTATTCTAGCATCTTTAATACCTTTATGTCAGGATGAACATGGAGTCACAGACAGGATGGGAACATTCCAGTGTCCGCTGGGTTATTTGTATGCCCACCTCGTTTTGGTTAAAAATTTTAATTTTAACTTAATCAACTTTAAAGTTTAAGCTAACTCCCTCTTGTAGCCATGAGAGACACAGACCCTGTATATATAATAAGCTGCTTCCATTATTCTATCACCAACATGGAAAAAACATGTACATTATTGGAAACTCCTCCACACCATTTTTCTTACCTTGTGAGGTTTTGCAATTCATCTCTGTATGCATGCATCATATATATATATATCTGCTCTTTTGTTTTATGTGAAATTTTGGATGCATCTGGACTATGTGCTTTCCTCACGCCGAATCTCCACCTTTTTTAATTATATATTTTCAATATACTGTATATGTATATACACATCACAGGGGAGAAAAATGAAAAGAGTAAACAAAGTGCAGGAGCCAATTCAAATATCATAGTATATTATATTATGAAAAAAAAATGTTAGGTGCAATGAAAAAATACTTACTAAATTAGCTGTTATGTATATGTAAGTACATATATTTTTTAATCTAGTTTCAATATTTATTTTATATTTTTTTATAATTTTATATGGAGATTAATTTAGTATTTGATTTGGTCAAAGATTCAACTATCATACATCTAAATTTTATCTAAAAAATCAGTCACTAATTGATAAATTTTTAATGTCTATGATACATATTTAAATAGAAGAATAAGTTAATCATTTAACTAATCTAAATTGATTAGCATATTGTTGGTCAAAATTTATTGAATTCGAAGGAGAAGGTACTTCGAATTATTAAGTAAGTTTTTGGAAGAAAAGTTGGTATCGAAGGAGACGTATTTTGGGGACATTAAATAAGAGTTTGATTAGCTCAACAAATCGAGGAGTTACTCAAGTAAAGAAAATTGAAGATTTTTGGAAATAGAAGATTATTTTGTAACTATCACATGAACAAACAAAAGTAGGGGTGGCAAGCGAGGAAGTCCACCCGCCCCGCCAGAAGCCCGCTCTTTGGCGGGTTAATTCATTAAAATCTTTGTAATTATAAATATCTAATAAACATAATTATAAACCAAGTTTTCATCCAAAACATAATTATAAATATTGTTCCCAAAGCAAAATAAATATAATCCAAAACATAATTATAAATATTGTCTCTAAAACAAAATAAACATAATCCAAAACACTCAATTTTCATCTTCATTCTCTTGTAAGTTGGGTTGGAGGAAGTTGGATTTTGGCAAAAAAAAATGTAAAAATACCCCTTGCTAAAAAAATACTAAGCCCAGCGGGAAAGCCCGCCCTGCCCCGACAAAGTCTGCCGTTTAAGTGGTGCGGGTTAGGCGGACTTTTGCTATTTGGCAGTCCCAATTTTCCAACCCAACCTGCTTTTATTGGCGGGTTACGCGGGCCGGTCCAACTCAGCCCGCCTTTTTGGCGGGTTACGCGGGCCGTGCCGGCGGGTTTAGGCCCGTTTGCCACCTCTAGACGAAAGAGTGGGATCGGTTACCCATATTTTTGCACATGTGGGAGTTTCACTTCAAATTGATCGGTTACGAAAATGGTTATAAATACTAGAAGGTTTGAAAATACTGGGATTCAAACTTCGTTTCAGAAATTACTCACACACACTCACATCCCAGTGACTTTCTGAGTCTACTTCGAATTAAATTTCTGTAGGGTTTCTTCCACTAATTTTTATTTTTCATTTACATTTTCTGCAAACTTGACTTTCCTTGCAAATTTATCTTTCAAGCAACATTTAATTTCCTTGTTCAAATTTACATTCTCGCATTGTTATCTTTTGAATTCAAAGCCCTTTGATTTAATCAAAAACATTTTATTGCTTTATTTAAATTCAATGCAAACCATTTCGATTCTAGTCATTTTTATTTTCAAAACCTTTTATTTACTTGTTGTTTCTTCAGTCGTTTTCTCTAATTCTGTCTAATTCGAGGATCTTTGATGCATTTCTAGAAAACTGATACTCGCAAAAAAAAAGTAGGTTTCACTCCCAAACTATTAGAATCGAACCACCATCGATTTGTTAAAAATCGACAAAATACATATATATTACTAAATTGTATATATTATCTTTGAATTAAGTTGACAAGTATAATTAATATGATGAACTTTCAAAAAAATGTTTTAAGTATATCATAATTTTCTAAGAGTTTTAGTAGCTAGTCTTAATTATCGATTTTAATTATAAATTTAATTTAATCATAAAATACTCATGATATATTTAAAAGGTTATACTAGACATCTAAGTAATTTTTTATCTAAATTTTATCCAACTAGATCCAAATTTAATTTCACGTATACCTCCTTTTCCTCTTTCGCGTACGCAGATTCTTCTTCTTCTTCTCTTCCTCCTCCTCCTCTTTTTTTTCTTCTTCTTTTTTGTTATTGTCATCACCAACAACACCAACATTTTGCTAATTAATTATTTTTTCAATCAAATTGAATGGAATGCAATTGTCAAATTGAATTGAATTGAATTGAATGGACGCAGGTGTTCTGAATCTGAATTGAATTGAATTGATAATCTCTAAATTGTAGACAGACGTATTTTGAATTTGATTTTATATAATGAATTATATTTCGTTCATTCAATACTATACAATTGTTTCACCATGAGTACGTGTTTGGTTCATTATGCAGAAAGCTGTTTGAATTTGATTTTATATAATGGATTATGTTTCATTCATTCAGTATTATACAATTGTTTTATCATGAGTACGTGTTCGGTTTATTATGCAGAAAACTGTTTGAATTTAATTTTATATAATGAATTATGTTTCGCTCATTCAGTATTGTTTCACCATGAGCATGTGTTGTTTGAATTTGATTTTATATAATAGATTATGTTTACTATACAATTGTTCGGTTCATTATTTCTGATATGCACAATTCAAAATTCTTCCTCTTCACCTTCTACTGTTACTTTTTCACCAGACAAAGAAAGAGAAAAAGACAAAAAAATACAGCAGCAACAACAACAGAAGAATGACGATAAGGAGAAAGAACAGAAAAAAGAAAGAAGAGAATGAGAAGGAGGAGGAACGCGAAGAAGAAGGTGAAGAAGAAGACGCTCTATGCGTAAATGAGTGCGAGAAGAAAAAGACATTCAGTGCCTAAACAAACATGAGAATAAAAAGAAAAAACGTAGGAGAAGAAAAAGAAATGCCAAAAAAGAGAAGAAACATGAGAAAAAAAATGCGTGACTTAAAATTACTTAAATGAATTTAGATACCGAATTGCTTAACCGCGGAGAATATCTCATATTTAAAATGTTTCCAAACTTTTAATATAACTATAATGCAAGCGAGATATTCGCTTAACAAGAGTAGTTTGCTGTAGAAAGTTGATGAAGTGGTAAAACCAGACTCAGTTTTTTTTGGTGACTTAAAACCCAGACTTAGTTAAAAGGACAGAAAAAGCTATATCAATCAGAAAATTAATCATTATGCTCGCTAGCTCGTAGCTAGCTACTTATTATTATTGTCGTTATTCCTCCTTATAGCAGTACTCATTTCTTTCTTAAATCATCATCATTCATATATACACACTGCTCGCTGTTACATTATTAAATGAGAAAAAAAATTATATACATGTGGAAACCAGAAACCAACTAAATTATTCTACGCCGTCATGCTGTAAATTAAATGCCATGTATGTATAACTTATTATGATTGAACGAATTTCATTTCTTCTTGATTCCAAGATAACTAGGCATTTTTATTTTGGATCATCTTAATTTAACATGAATTAATTAAAGTCTAAAAGCGGCTGCCAATGAAGCATGCTTATTGCTTAGCCATTCTTAATTATCTGCAAGAATAATTCCAGAGTGACTTGTTGAATACATAGAAAGAGAATCATCAGTGAAAGACCTCTCAGCAGAGAGATCATCCTCATCCACCGACTCCGACGCCGCCGGCACCGCCTGTATCTTCTCAACTTCCCTAACAACCTGGCTCATCCTAGGCCGATTCTCCGGGAACCTCTCCGTACAAAGCATCGCAATCTCAAGCATCCGTATCATCCCACTCTGAACATTCTTCTGCCTATAGATCTCTTTATCAAAGATCTCAGCCGTCCATTCCTCCCTCACCGCTCTATGAACCCAACCGCACAGATCAACACCGTTCGATCCATGCGGAGAAGAGCAGGCAGAAATTTTTCCGGTTAAGAGCTCGAGGAGGAGGCATCCGTAGCTCCAAACATCGGACTGCGCTGTCACTCGCTTTGACTGGACGTATTCCGGTGAGTTATAAATGACCATGCGCTGAACGGCGATAGGTTGGGCTATTAGGGCGGAGAGGCCGTAGTCGGAGACGAGGGCGACGTCGTTTTCGTCTATGAGCACGTTTGTGGTCTTGAGGTTGCCGTGTGGGACAATGTTAGGGTTCTTGGTGTTACTGTGCAGGTACTCCATTGCTCCAGCTACGGATTTTGCAATTGATAGCCTTGAATTCCATTTCAATGGCACCCGATTTCCATCTCTACCATCTGAAATTACAGGTAATTAAATTTTTGAATAATTGTAAAATAATTATATGCAATCGACTTCATGTGAAGTTGATAACTGAGAGCTGTTAGATGATTTGATTGATTTGACTACATTTTTATGTAACGGTTCTCAGCTATCAGTCTACTGCACACCGTATATATATTACCGTGAAGCCTAGAGAAAAGGTTCCCATTCTGTGCATATTTGTAGAGAAGCAGCTTTTCATCTCTTGAATGGTAGTAAGCAAGCAAAGGCAACAAATTAGGGTGCTGCATCCCTGCAATGACACGCAGCAGTGCTTCGAATTCCTTCTCACTGAAAGGTTTCAAGTCCCTCAGCCTCTTCACAACAATGGTCGGTCCATCATGCATCATGGCCTTGTAACTGTTTCCCATCATTCCCTGTCCCAGTGTCTCTGCTGACGCCCTTAGAAGTTGTCCCATCTCAAACCTTGTCTTGTTGCCGTTGAAGAACATGAGTTCTTTTCTCTCCTCCACCCTCATCTTTGTACCTTCTCCTATCTCTATCTTCTTCTCCCAACCGCTGCTCTCTTCAATATCCTCTTTTTCCACCTCTTTCTTCACAACAATGCATTTTTTGTTATTGGGATCCTGCTGCTGCAACTTCATCATCTTGTTCAGTTTTCTTGCTGTGTTGTAGTATAGCATCAAGAGCAGTATGATTGCAAGAACAAGAACCACATTCAGGATTAATAACAAAGCTGGAGTATTGTTGTGACCTGGTGATGGAGAATCGTTGCCTTGATTATCTTGCAGTACGCGAGCAATAATAGGAGAATTATTGTTATCGTTTTCTTGTTCATTGATGTGGGAATGGATAAATCTACGGCTTAAAGAATTGATAGGACCCTCTTGTGCTGTGCCAACAATGCTCAATAATGTGGCAACAACTGCAAAAGAAGTAACAAGTTGTTGAAGACCAAAAAGAGAAAATCCCATGTTGCAATAGTACTGAGATTGAAAGCAGTGCAAGGCAAGCAGATATTATTAGGATTGGATATTTGAGTCACAATGTAGGTAGTTGAAGATGATAACAATGGGAATATTCTAAGTGTTCATGTTCCCTTTGAGAATACTAAGAGGTGTTATTATTAGGACATTGTTTAGCTTCACTTACGAATCCAGCTAGCTACAAGTTAACTTGGCGTGAATTCTTCTTGTAATGTTCACCATGGCTTACACTGTCGTAGTTTTCAACCCTTTTCATGGATTATGTGCTTGGAATCTTGAAGAGAAGCACACGCATCACGCATGACATTCAGCCGGCATATATAACATTCATTACTTGAAACAATTTATTATTATTTCTCCTATCTAAATCCATTATTTTATAACCAAGTTAGGTTAGTCTAGTGGTTAGCTCACTAGTCCGTTTAAATAAGTGTTAGGAATTTGAATTCTACTTTGTACATGCAACAACTCATTGACCAATGACAAACCCATAAATGAAGTTCAGTACCGCAACGGATTAATTCTCAACCTGTCGAGCGAGGGATACCGTAAAAAACCCAAAAAAAAAAAACTATCACTTTATTTTTATTCTAACA
>NC_029774.3:129869453-129869796 GCF_000817695.3 Arachis duranensis
TGATCTCTGAAATGAGTATCATAATTTAACTTTGCCAAACAGCTAAACTAGGTTCACGCATTGGCTCTCGAGAGATGCAAAAGGAGATGGTGGATATTATAATTTTCAAACTTTAATGTAAAGATTGTTCAAAATTTTTAGGTGATGTTAAAATACCTTAAAAGAAATGGATTCTATAAATACACGATTTAAGATAATTAAAGAAATAAAAAAATTCTACAAGACTCAATACTTGACTCATATCAGTCATATCTGCTTAAAAGTCTTTTAAAAATAAATTATTAGAAAACATCTAAGAAGAGAAAAAGAATCAACTTATATAATTTAAGTAGGACAAAGAGAC
>NC_029774.3:129869846-129885707 GCF_000817695.3 Arachis duranensis
AATGATAATAAAAAATATAAAATAAGATAAATAATAATTAAAAAATATAAAATAAGATAAATAATAATTAAAAAATATAAAATAAAATAATTTTATACAACTTTAAACTAATTTTCTATCCATGGTGAACCAAACATTTTTTATAATTCATTATCTTCCACTGGCTACTACGACGTACTTACATAAAACTATTGTCTTTGGCTAAGCTAGTATATACTGATACTGTATAGGGAAGGATATTATTGGTGGCACTATACTATGGCTACCGTTGTCATCCCATGACCCATAATAGCTAAAGGAAAGCGAAGTGTGAGCGCGCATGCATAATAGTCGCAATAGCAACTGGCCAAGACAAATATCGCAAGACAAAAGCTTACAACATTTTTATACACAATATATTTTCCTTTGATCTATTTATATATAAAATAAAGTTCTTTCATCGTATATAAAAACAATTTTGTGAAAATGCAATGGCCAATAAGACTTTACGACGACTATAGATAATACATTAGATTAAAATAATTATTCATTTTTTAAATTAATTTTCGAAATATTTTTAAATTAAAACAATCTTTCAAAAATATTAAGTTAGTCATTTTATTCTTTTCAACACTTCTGTTCTGTTATTAATAATGTTAAAATTTATTGATGTGACATATTAAATAATACTAAAACATACACATAATAATTTTAATTAATGACTAATATAATAAATTTATGAAATTAAATTAAATCAATTTCAAATTAAAGAATTCTAATGTCTCAAGTTCTTCCTTCAATTAGATTTTATTTTGATCTAATTTCATAAATTTATCATACTAATAGTCGATTAAGACTCCTATATATATGTTAAAGTGTCATTTAACGTGCCACATTAATAAATTTTGGTACTGTCAACAACAAAAAACAAAAAACTAATACGATTAATTTAAAATTTTTAAAAGATGAATTTGATTAATTTTTTTTACTACTACTACTACAATAACAACAACAACAACAACAATAATAACAAAATCTTGTCTCACTAGATGTGGTCGCCTACATGGATCAAAGGACGCCATTTAACTCTATCATGCATTATGTCTAGAGAGATCGTTTACATGTGGATATCATTTGACCACTTCATGGATGGTCTTCTTAGATTTTCCTCTACTTTTTATCTCTTGTCTATCTTCCATCTCATCCAACCTCCTGATTGAGTGTTCTGTCAAGTTTTCTTCTCACATGTCCAAACCACCTGAAACGCGAAACGCGATTTTACCATCTTTTCACAATAGATGCTACTCTCTCTCTCTCTCTCTCTCTCTCTCTCTCTCTCTTTCTTTCTCTCTTATCTTCGTTTCTTATTTTATCCAATCGCGTATGGCCACTCATCCATTTCAACATCTTCATCTCTGCCACACTTAACTTATGTTCATGCTCTCCTTTGACCATTCAACACTCTTGTACCATAAAGTATAGCCGGTCTGATGGCAGTGCTCGATAGAATTTACCTTTAAGTTTAAAGGTACTTTTTTGTCACATATAAAACCAAACGCACTCCACTATTTTGACCAACATGCTTAGATCATATTATTTACATCATATTCAATCTCTCAATTATCCTATATGATGCACCCAAGATACTTAAAACTTTTAACTTTTTGTAGGATGTTTTCTCTAATCTTCACCTCTGTATTAGGGGGTTCTCTTTCGACAGCCGAACTTACATTCTATATATTCCCTGTAAGCAGACCATACACTTCTAGAGCTTCTCTCCATAAATTCAACTTCTTATTTAAGTCTTTTCTTGACTCTCCCATAAGCATAATATCATCGACAAGAAGCATGTACCATGATACAAGCTCTTAGATATGTTCTGTGAGTATTTTCAAGACTAATGTAAAAATGTATGGACTTAATTAATGATGATCTCTGGTGTCACACCACCTTCAATTTTCACACTAGTTGTAATCACATCATAGATATCTTTAATTGCATGAATATATGCGATTCTTAGTCTCTTTTTTTCTAAAACCTTTCATAAGACTTCTCTTAACACCCTAACGTACATTTTTTCAAATCAATAAACACTATATGTATATCCCTTTTATTGCTATGATACTTCTCCATCATTCTTCTTAATAAGATATATCACTTCAGCATAAAATCAAATTAGTTATCTATCCTAAAAAATAATTTAAAAAATAATAAATAATTTTCAAGAAGAAGTTGATGATTTACCCTATCCTAATACATTATCCTCCCTACCCTGATACATTATCCTCCACAGGTTACTACTTCCATAAAACTTCGTCTTTGACTGGCTAGTATATGGTGTAGGGGTGGATATTATTGGTGGCACTATCACTATGCTGGTTACCATTCTCATCCATAATAGCTAAAAGGAAAGCGAAGTGTGAGTGCGCATAATACTCCCTAGCAACTGGCCAAGACAAATATATCGCAGACACAAAGTTAGAAAATTTTATACACAAAAGAACATTTTGCTTTGATCTATTTTTATATAGATTACTATCACACTATGGACGTTGGTGATTAAAGAGACAATGATGTTTTGAGTAGCGAAAGATCCGTTTATCTTTTAATAAGAAAACGATAAATCTGTGCTAATCCTAAGTAAGAATGGTTTATTATAGATTAGGGAGGAGAAATCTTACCCTACTCTAATTAAGCGCACTGGCATGGTTAGATTCTTTCTCCATTGACCCATACATTGAAGGCCAAAACCCTGACGCGGAATTGAAGCATTTTGTTCCACTAAGGCAAGGTAGCATAGCCATCAAATAGACAAAACAAAACAGTAGTGTGAGCCCTCGCCCTCCCACTTACATTTGCTTGCTGCTCGTGATGTTTTTCACACATTATTTGCACCTCTATTGTATTATAGCAGCCGGCTTTGGTTACTAAGTGGGAGTAGATCCTTTCCGGTGAAAAAAAAAATTGAATGCTGTTAAGTCTTTAATCTAACTTTTTATTGTTTTTTCTCTCTTATTTAATTTTAGTCCCACTTATAGAATTAAAGATGAGGGATCACACTTTATTCTCTCTGTCTTTTTTCACGGGAGAAGATCCATTTCCTTACTAAATTCTCCTAATTTTGACTATAAATACCATGCACTCCTCACGATGCAAGTCACAAATTAAACTGAAACTGTTTGATTTTCATCACTAAATGGACGGTGGTTTCTATCTACTAGTAGTGATTGGTTTGGTTTCATTGGGGGTTGTTAACAGCGTGCATGGGCAAGGGACGCGTGTAGGGTTCTACTCTAGTACGTGCCCTAGAGCGGAGTCCATTGTTAGGTCGACGGTTCAGTCTCATCTTAACTCTGACCTTACTTTGGCTGCGGGGCTGCTGAGGATGCACTTCCATGACTGCTTTGTTCAAGGTTGTGATGGTTCCGTCCTCATTTCTGGCAACAACACCGAGAAGAGTGCGGTACCCAACCTTGCACTCAGAGGCTTTGAGGTCATTGATGATGCAAAGACGCAGCTCGAGGCTGCCTGCCCTAATGTGGTGTCTTGTGCTGATATCCTTGCCCTTGCTGCCCGTGATTCCGTTGTTCTGGTAACTAACTCATCGCTATAACTAACTAACTAGATGCACTCTGATTATATCGTGTGTTAATTGCCATTACGAGAATGCAGAGTGGTGGAGTTAGTTGGCAAGTGCCAACTGGACGCAGAGACGGCGTAGTGTCACGTGAGTCGGATGTGGAGTTACCGGGACCGGATGACTCTGTTGACTTGCAGAAACAGAAGTTTGCGGCATTGGGTCTCGACACAAAAGACCTTGTTACCCTTGTTGGTATATGTCTTACTTTTGTGCCTTTGAGTGTGACGTAGCGATTGCATTTTGAGAATTGAATTAACGACTGAGATTTTGTGAAAATGCACAGGTGGACACACCATTGGCACTACAAGTTGTGGGCTTTTGAGCAGCAGGCTATACAATTTCAACGGAAGAAATGGTCCTGACCCGACCATTGACCCTTCATTTCTTCCTCAGTTACAAGCACTTTGCCCTCAGAATGGTGGAGCTCCTAGTAAGCGAGTGCCTCTAGATAATGGTAGCCAAACCAAATTTGATACATCTTACTTTAATAATGTGAAAAAGGGAAGGGGAATTCTGCAATCTGATCAGGCACTGTGGACTGATCCTTCCACAAAGGCACTTGTGCAGAGGTACTCACTTGGATTAACCTTTAATGTTGACTTTGGAAATTCTATGGTCAAGATGAGCAACATTGGTGTCAAAACAGGTTCTGAAGGTGAAATCCGCAAGAAATGCTCCGCTTTTAATTAATTTTATAATATATATAGAAGGTGTTTTTCTTATTTTCTATAGGCTAGCTTGGCATCAGCCAGTTGTGGTATTTATGTATCTTTGGTATGGCTTTCCTTTTTCATCAATGTTTGTGATCACCAGTATCTTCAAGCGTAAACGTAAAGGTTAGTGTATGCAAAATAGAAAATAAGAAACTCTCGAATAATAGAGGGTCAAGTCAACTTGCACAAACTGTGTGTATGCGTGTGATGATTCGTTTGATTTGTTAGTAACAGTAATTCATAGTCAACGTTACAATTTGTATTCCCATGCCCCAAGGTTGCTCAAAAGTCAAAACACTTGCACGGATTCGTTATAGTGCGTTCTATCCGGATAGGCAACACGTGTGGAGCGAATTAGAGGACGAGAGAGACCCTGCTTAAACTATTAAGAATCGAAATCTATGGAATCTTAATTTGCGCTGAATCAACCAATTATACAAATAAAATCATCTCATAATCTCAATACCATGAAACTAAAATGTACGTAGAATACAGATGACTTGTTCCAAAAATAAAATAATTGCCTTTTCAACTCAATTTCAAGTAAACCTTAGAGCCAAGTAACCTACAAGTTCTTAAGCTCCTTGAGAGCACAGTTTTTAGATTCCTTCCCACCTTCATGTAAGTATTAACAAAAAATATGCGGGAGTAACTAACTAACTAAGCATATTTTCATTTAACTAGCATCTTATCCATTCTGTCTATCCAAACACCAATAAAACAGACATATAAAGTCAAATACACACAGGGGACACATTCTTGTGCAATTTGATATTCAGCTACTAAAGAAGACCTAAGTATACTCTTTTTTTTTTTGGTTGGAATCTAGAAGAACAATTACATGCATGACAATGCACCCAATTCGAGATGCAAAAGTACAACACTTAAAACGATCACAGATTAACAACTATATTGAGCAAATTGAAGCTACTACTTTCAGTATAAACATGTAGTTAAACTATGCGTTCATTTGAACCTGACGCAATAAATACAAAGTGCGGAGTTCGATTAACGCATTAACCATCATGATGATCATTTCATCTTACGAATATCACAGTAAACTAGTTCTTTCAAATCATCAAATTCCACAATAATCTTCACCAGAGCACCTTCAAAAGTTGAAGTGAATGATGCTAAAGCCATAAAAGCATTTGATATTTAAAGCAAATGCCTGAAGCAGGGTTAATTCATCATTTTAACATCAGAAAAAAAGAGCATTGTCATGTACAGAACGTGAGAAACTAAGAGCAGGCTCCAGCAAAACCAACCACGATCAAATCATGAATCATAAAGAATAATTCAATTCCCTCAATCTTAATAGAGTATAACAACAATTCAAAAGACAGAACCGCACATCACATAGAGATTACCCAAACAAGCGCATTAGAATTACAATCAAACAAACAGCACTGGAGAGGCAAACTATACTTTCAAGAAGAAACAAAGGTTAAAACAGCTAACTAATCACTTGAGAGAGAAAAAATAGTGTATATATAAGTTACTGAACTTAGAAGGAAAAAAAATGATTATAATGAAAAAAGAAAGCACCACTAACTATGAAGATTCTATTATAGAAACTGAATTCCGCTTACAGTATTAAGGTACACAAAGTCCTCTTGATCTTGATCGGCTAAACCAATACATACTATACAGCAACCGTTATCTTCACACTCAAATTGTCACAGGAAGGCACCAAGTCAATCAATCACTTGGAAACCAATAGAATTTCAGGTTTCTTGGGTTTAGTGGGAGTGTTAGAATTGGAGGAAGAGTTGGCACTGGCAGTCGTGGCAGCATTTGCTGCAGCGGCAGCTACGGCAGCAGCTGCCTTGGCAGCCTCCCTAGTCCTGTTATCAAGCTGAATGAGACTCCTGGTGGCAAGTATGGCTTGAGGCACCAAATCATGAGAAGCCCTTGCATACAAAGACCTGACAGCAGAAGATGCAGCATCCTTCACTTCTTGAGGGTTCAAAGGACCCAGCAAGCAGTGCCCCAATATCCTCAGAACCGGTTGTAGAATCTCCCACGGCAAAGGGATCCTATCACCTTTATGAGCCCCTTCACCATTACCCCCATTGGAATCCAAATCAAAATCACTTTTTTGAATCTGCAAATTCAAATTCCCCATTTCTTCAGCCACCTCCTCAATTTCAATCTCGGAGCTCCCAATTGCACCATGCCCGTTCGCAATAGCAGTCTCGTCGCGGTGATCGAGTTCACTTCGGCAAGGGCAGTCCTGCCCAGCCCACCCGGCGGCGAAGCGGCAGAATTCGAGCTTCGACCAGCTCGGCATCTGCGAGATCTGTGCGTAGTAGCAGTGTAGCGCGGTGCCGACGATAGTGGCCCTCTTCGTTGACTTCATGGCAACGTGCGGCTCCAGCGGGGGCGACAGAACGCCGACAGAGGAGGGCCTGTCTACGGAGGAAGAGGGCTTCCGGAGGGGGGCGTGGTAGATTGAGGGCTGGGAGAGGTCGGGGATCGTGACGAGCAAGGGTTTGCCAGCACGGGATTTGGTCTCAGCGGCGTAGATGGCGAGTAGAACGGCTTCGAAGCCAGCGAGGGAAGAGGGATCGAAGTGGTGGTGGATGCGGGAGAGGTATAGGGCGGAAAGTAGGGGGAGGAAGGAGAGGACAAGGAGGCGGAGGTGTGGGTCGGAGGAGAGGAAGGTGTCGTAGAGCCAGTGGCAGAGTGGGTCGGAGGCGGAGCCTTGCAGGGAGGAGGAAACGGCGGAGTAGGCGGCGGGCGAGGAGAGGAGGGAGAGAGCAGGGCGGTCGGAATCTGCGAGTGCGGAGAGGGCTTCGGCGGAGGAGGAAGGAAGGATGGCAGCGAGGGCGTGGATGCGAGAGCGTGCCTTGGAGACGGACTCCCACCAGGAGTGCATAGGGTCGTCGGAGGTAGGGTTTTGCGTGGTGGTGACGGTGGCTGTGGATGAGGAGTTGGACGACGACGGTGAGGAGTGGTGGTTGTTGTGATGGTGGAAGTCCATGGTGGAGGGAGGTTAGGGGTTAGGGGAGTGTCCTTGCTCCTCCTCAGTCCTCGCTCCTCTCCGTGAAACTGTGTCGTTTTGGGTCTCTCTTTTGGAAACTATGAACTGGAAAGTGGAAACGGGGCAGAGAATTTCAGAGAGAGAGAGAGAGAGAAAAACTGGATTACACTTGACTAAGGTGAAAAGCTCCTTGCTTTATTACCATCATCGTCATTAATTATAGTACTAAACATGGGATCAAATTTTTTTATCATCATTAATTTCTTTCGGGAAACACATATGCCATGCGTGTTATGCCAACTTTAATGGCGTTGTACCCTCTTCTGCAACTCCACTTTCAACTCAATTCAAATTTGGGCGTTTCAACAAACCAATGAAATTACTCAAATTAGACTCACCAGACTCTCGGAGAGAATCCAGATCCAAAAATCTTTCTCATGTTTTATTTTCTCCTATAACGAGAGATATTGTGAATTGAAAAAAAGAAATCCTATATTTAAAAAAGCTAAAAAATGAAAGAAAACGTTTTATTATTAAAAATATTTGTAATAATTCCATATAATTATGAAGTTAGAAACACATTGGGAATGTTATGACTAATAAAAAGAGGTTGAGGATTGAAGTGGTTATCCAAAAATAACTGTGGCAACATTGGAGAGTCCGTCATGTTAACCAACAGAAACAGTTGCAGATGCGTCCTCGTTATTATCGCCTCTGACGTTACTAAATGCATTTCATTTGCACTCTCTTTCAGTGCCCATCAATGGCAATGGCCTCTACTTTCTCCCTCACCAACACCACCATCACACCTTTCCTCTCTCCCACTTCTCCGCCTAAGATCTCTTCCTTCCGCTTTTCCAATTCCAGATCACTCCCCCTCCCTACTCTCTCCACCGCCTCTTCTTCTCCCACTACTATTTCACATGCTCCAAATGACTACAAAGACGCCCCTATTGAATTAAGTATGTCTCCATTTCTACGTTCTCTCATTTTCCCATTTTCTAATCATGGATTTCTTTGTTGCAGGGTACCCTGCATTTCCATCGGTCTTGGACATCAATCAGATTCGTAACATTCTCCCACACAGGTACTTGCCTTTTCTGTTTTGTTATATCATCTTGTTAATTACCATTGGATTCAACACTTGTACGTTTGTATTCAGGTTTCCATTCCTTCTAGTGGATAGAGTTATTGAGTACAACCCTGGAGTTTCAGCCGTCGCCATCAAGAATGTAACCATCAACGATAACTTCTTCCCTGGACATTTTCCTGAAAGGCCTATCATGCCTGGTGTCCTTATGGTTGAGGTAACCAACTCACATTTTCTTGCTTAATTAATATCATGTAAGTATGATTAGTTAAGTACAAACACCATCAGCTTAATATCTGTATTTTCTTGTTGTTGTAATCAATCATGCTTTAAGTTGTATTGGACTCTTGTGATGCAGGCAATGGCACAAGTTGGCGGATTGGTCATGCTGCAACCCGAGGTGGGAGGTTCTCGCGAGAATTTCTTCTTTGCCGGAATAGATAAGGTGCGATTTAGGAAGCCGGTGATTGCAGGAGACACTTTGGTTATGAGAATGACACTCATCAAACTGCAAAAGCGATTTGGAATAGCAAAGATGGAAGGGAAGGCCTATGTTGGAGGTGAAGTTGTCTGTGAGGGTGAGTTCTTGATGGCTACTGGCTCTGGTGGTGAATAATTCTAGAAACCTCCATCAAAATGGTGTTGACTTTGTTGCATTTCTCGCAGGCTTCTCAGCACTTTTTTTAGTTGTTTTTGTTTTGCTACCATATATTCTTTTATATGGAAGAACATAGTCGGCATTGTTACTTATGCTTATTTTTGTATGCATTTCAAAGTATCTTTACATTCTGTATGAATTTTGCTACATACAAACATGGCCCATCATGATCCTGATGCAAGTATATTTATGAGATATCAACATCTTAAGTTTATGTCTCTGTTATAACTTAAAAGGTGAATGCATCCAAAGATTAGAACATAGAATTTGAAGACTTTGATATTTGTTTACAAGCCAAGGGCACCAAGGGGTGTTTTCCCTTGTGCAGCATAGCCAACATACCTATCCTAGCATGCTTAATCTCTCTAGCTTCTCTCTGTGTGCAATGTAATCTCCATCCTTGATTTTGCCACGGTGTGGCCCATTCCACCCATCTCTTGCTCTCAACCCAACCCATGAGAAGCAATTGTGTCCCCAAAAGAGAACCAAAGGAGAAAGGAGCAATGGCAGTGCCGCAATGGGGTCAGCACCAGCCACAAACCATGAATGAGCTCAGCCTCTCTGTCTGTACCATCTGAGGAAATGCTGGATCTTTGCCTAGGCCTAATGGCAATTGCAACCACAGTTACTAAAAAGCCAAGATCGAGTATGAGGTTCAATTTGCTAACTATTTGTGATTAAATGATTAGTATTGTTTTAGAGAGAATTTTGGCACGCGGTATGCATATAAAAGAAAGAACCAATGTAATTGCAACATTGTTGATAGATAGATAGATAGGTGGACTTACGAGGCATCAAGCCATTCAGGGTCAATGAAATTACCACCAGCTTTGACAGCAGGGATCCATGACTTCTTTGGGGCAGTATAGCAGCTGCTGCCACAATGGGAGCAGCCTGAAGGGTATAGCTCCTCTTTCCTCCACATAAGAAGGAACATCCCAACCCGTTTAACACAGCACAGCATGTTGTAGCTGCCATCTCTCTTTTTCTGGAGGAAACAGTTAGAAAAAGAAAAATAAAAAACTAAGGCTTGTGTCAAGTCTTTCTCTGCAAATGCACACTAGAAAGTGAAGTGGCAAGAAATTAAAGTTGTCGTATAAAATACAGTGCCAAGTAGGATTATGAAATCTTAAGAAATAAAGAAGCTGTAGTGGATAGATTTTGGACCAATTGGAACTCGATATCCATCTCCTTCCAAATATCCAACACCATTTTATTATTTGGTTTTTGTTGCTGATCTCGTTCACCTTTCCAAAATATTTACAATAGTACTTCCAACAACCAATTTAGTGAACTAGGGTGCAAGCGGTACAAGTAGCCCGATCACTCCATTAAATTCGATCTGAACTCAATTATTATGGGTACTATAGCCGATAGATAATCGGGTATAATCGAGTATGATACGATCATAACCGACCATAATCGGTTCCGGTATCGGAATTGAGGATGTGAAACCTGACCTGACTCAATTATTCAAAATGTTATATTCAAAAAATAAAATACATACATACATATAACTTTTACCAACCTAACCCTAATTTCAATCTTTCTAAGCCACCAAAAGAAATAATTGTAACCGGTAATTCATCTAATTTTTTCTATTTTCATTTCTTAGTGTTATAGAATTTTTTTTTCTTTTTTTTCACAAAGTTAATTTTAATTGAGTATTCGATTATCTGAATCGATCTAATTCGAATGTAAATGGTTCGATTTAGATCGTTTCAAGTACAATCACAACAAAATATGACAATTGATCTAACCCAAAATAATCAATTTTAATCAATTTAAATATAATTTTTATTCAAATTCGGCTTAATCCGACTCAATTATACCGGCATGTCCAAAGCAAAGTTTGAATTATTTTTTTAATCATGAAAATATTTTGGAATTAATCATTCAATACTTATAAGTTTCAGGTAATTAAACATATAAATATGGTAGGATAGAAATTTAAAATGTCTTTATAATTAAAGTAAGAATTGAACTCTCCATACTTAATTAAAAAGAGCCGAGTATTTTTTGATTTATTTTCTAAGATAAAATAGTTAATTAGAAGTCTTAAAATCTTTTCATAATTAAGACAAACTTAAAATTTGGAAACTTAACTAAGAAAATATGTTGCTATATGTACACGATGAAATCCAAATCTCATAACACAAGCTTTGACAAAAGTACAAGACACATAACCACCCAAGTAACCTTTTATGGCGGGATCTATGAGGTAGTTGATTTGTTTTTTCTTTTTATCTTTCTATGGGCTGGGTATAGATTCAGGGTGTCTGGATTGTATTGGTAAGACTTATGTTTAGGTGTATGGGCTTACAACAAAAAGGAGTTGTAGTCCATGAGCCCAAGATTTCATTAACCAAGATGTTCATATAATCATCATATATACTATGATGCAATCCAAATAGATGCTGATGTAGTTATTTATGTAGGTTGTTAGTTGATTTGCATCTGGAGGTAGCTGTTCTTTCTGGCAGCAGCCAGCAGGTTCTCTATTAAAAAAATAAAATAAAATAAAACAAGTAAATAAATAATAAATAATAAAATTGGGTAATTTTTTTACGATCCCTCTCTAGTCTCTATCCTTTAGACAGGACTCAGAAGGAAGGACAATAGAGATGTATTTATTTACTTTTGAAGAACCAACCATTTATGCTCTTTCGTGTTAATCGAGCCAAAGCCATTAAAGGACAATTCAAATTATGTAGAATACGTACAAACGTTACTAATGTCAGTAAGTATTGTCATATAGGGTAACTAACAGTTTAATGATATATTTTGACTATTCTTTTTCTCAAATAATCTTGAACTTTGCTCAAACAGTAATAATGTATTGGTCTCCAACACTAATAATAGTGGTATGAAACTTGAGAAAATCACCAACCAAATTTGATTATTGCAGAATTGCCAAAGGTCACAACATCGCTTTTTGACAATGACACGGATAACATCTCATTTCCCATTAGAAGCAAATGACCCTTTCAGGCACTATTCGGTTAACGTTAATTAATTAAAGTAATTACAATAATCAAATCAGATCACATCTTTTGCTTTCTTAGTACAACTCAAAATAGCTAAGGAAAGTTGAGCTTATCGCCTAACTTGTTCTCACTAACACTTCGCATTATCATCATTCATTATCTATGCCACGATTGTGCTGTACAATTGTTGTAATATATATTTTCTTAAAACAATATTTTTTAGGAAATACAACTATACTTGAATATTAAAAATTTTTTGTGTAGGAAACTGTTTGAGTTGCTCAGCTTCTCTGGAGCCTTGACTGAACTTATATGGCCTGCCGGAAGTTATTTTGGTACTGACATAATTTGCTTGGGATTTTATATATTCTAGATTCAATCATATTTGTATACGAGCTCCACTATGTAGTAAAAAATAATTTGGTACAATGGTCAGAAACCCGACATGGTAGTAGACTGCACCATGACAAAAATCAGTGTGAAATGACCGTATATGATTGAATTGTACTAGCCAATCGATTGTTTTGAAGAATTCAATCGATTGAAAATTTTAAACAATCTATTGAATTACATAAAATCTACATTTAATTCATCGTTCAATCGATTGGTTAATATGACCAATCGATTGATTTATGCAAAAACCATGCTTCCTTGCAATTTTCAATCGATTGTTTAGTGATAAACTGAAATCCAATCGATTGAGTTAGAATTCAATCGATTGGTTTAATAGTCCAATCGATTGGTTTTCAAGGAAACACGATTTTGTAATTCCTCACGAACGTCCCGAATCAAATTTAATCTTTTAATCGATTGGAATAGCCAAAAAAATTTATTAGGATCAATGGAAGATCTAATTCGTTATTGTTTTTGTTCTTGATTGTTAATAAACATGATAGATTTATGATAAAATAATTATTTATAAAATAAAAAATTATTTTTATAATTAAGTAAAATATATGGAGTTAATTTGTAATTAAATTCAAAAAATGACTATTTAGCAATTATTAAAAAACTTTAAAAAGCATGTTTTGTTATGGAAACATTTAATGGTCCAAACGTTCTGAAACCACCGAATCCTGAGCCGTGTTACTTCATAGTGGTTTAGGTGAAAAAAGGTAAACTATTCTATCCTAGGGTGAATTATATACAATTTGAGATGCTCAGTGCCTTGGAACGATTTATGAGCGCATTTTTTGAAGAAATTTCATGCATAAATTATCTTAAACTGTGGTGTTTAATATAATATCTAATACATACTATCCTAGCACGATTTATATATTAGTAAGTCTATGGAATTCACATTTTCAAATTTGATTTAGAAGGATCAAGTAAAATTGATCCCTCTTTATTTTATTTAACTAAAAAGCCTTTAAAAAAGATATTTCTTTATTATTTAGTATGTTTGCAAATTTTTAATAGTAAAAATAAAAGTATTAGAAAAATAAAATATATCTTTTTGAGAAGTTATAATTTATAATTTTTTTTTAAAAAAATTTTTTTTTAAAAATATTTTTTATATAATAAATAAATAAATATTTTTATATTATTATACCCAAACATAATTAATAGATAAAAATATTTTTTTATAAAATATCTAAATATAAAATTACTTTTATTTTTCTATACGATCTTTAAAAAAATAATTTAAAAAAATATCTTTTTTTAAAAACTCATCCAAACAAGTTCTATATGTAATGCAACACTTGGCTTTTCATTTTTTGTATTGTAGTACAAGTAGTGTTTTTCATTAATGTAAAAACTTAGGCTTGATTTGGTAAAGTTTTTTGAAGATGTGCTTGTGCTTTTTAAAAGCTCAAGCTCCTCATTTTGTGTTTGGTAAATCAAAAAGATCATGTGCTTGTGCTTGCAGCTTTTAAAAGATCGGGGTACTTTTGAAAGCACCTAGGATAGAGTTTTTCAAAGTTGGCTTGTGCTTTTCAAAATTTAAAAGTCTAATATAACCTCATATGTTAACTAATTTTCAAATTTAATGTTTGCATTTATGTCTATTATAGTATTTTTAAATTTTAAAAGCTATTTTACCAAACACAATTGATGTTACTTATGTTTATTAAAAGTTGTTTTTGATTTGATTTACCAAACATAAATGCTACAACTTTTAAAAAGCCATCTTTTAAAAGTTAACTTTTATAAGCTACTTTTAAAAAGTAAAAGCTTTACCAAACTAAGCCTTAGTGTATTTTTATTTTGTATAAATATTACAAATTTGAGAGTTAAATTTATTGTTTTTATTTTTTTTAATTTACAAATTTGACCGTTAGATTTGTATTCCAACACTAAATTTTTTTTGAACATGCAAATCGAACCCCTTATTTGAGTTTTCAAAAAGTTTTTTATTTTTTACCCAAAACCAACCTTCAATTTTTTACCCCCACCCAAAATCAAATTTTAGTTTTTTACCCTATCTAAATTTGAACTTCCGATCTGTAGTTTTTAATTAAAAAAAAAACATACTAATTCTCTATAACTATACATAACACACTTCTCCAATTCTCTGATTTTGATGTTGTTTTTTAAAAGATTTGTTTAGAAAATATTTTTTATTCTCTAAATTCTCTAATTTTATATTAAGTATATTTTTTGGCAATTTGATTAAAAAATAAATGCATACAAATTCAAAATAAATTTGTAAATAATAGCCTACAAATTCTTTTTTGAATTTTGTATGTATATTTTAAATAATTTTCCAACTGATTTAATAAAAATTAGATTAAATGTGAGAATCGTTTGATACTTACAAAAAACGTTATATTTTGTCAAATTGAAATTATTTTAAATGATTAAAATGTTATTTCATTATTTCAAAGGTCATTTCATCAAAAAATAATTTTTTAGGAGGTCAAACTTGTTATTTATTCTTACTATAGAATATCATGCTTTTTTTAATAAAAAAATAAAAAATAGATATGAAATCTTCCATATTTAATTTTAGTTTAATTTTATTTTAAATTTCACACAATATTACATAAACATTTATGAGACTATATATTATAAAAATTGATTTGACATTCTGTGAAATTTATCATTTTAATATTTGATCTTATTTCAATTTAACAAACGTTACAATATTTATATAATGGATTTAATAGATATACAAATAAAAAATAACAGCATTTTACTGATCTTTCTTTAAAATGATACAATCTTTCTTTAGTAATATTAGTATCATTTTAAATATTGTATTTAATGTAAGAGATTTTTAATATTAGTTTTAGTTTTAATTTTATTTTAAGTCTTACAAGATTACATAAAAATATTTGTGAGAGCATATGCGATAAATAATTATTTAAAATTAAAAATAAAATTTACGCTCTAATGTTTAGTCTTTAAGTTAGTTAAAATTTTATATTATTTTTATTATTCTATCAACATAATTATATGAGTGCTAAATCTTTATTAATTTTTCATCAAAATAATATCATTTCTCTAAAATGAGATAGATTTCATTTCATCAATTAATTTTAATACAAGTTTCAGTTCTAAAATTCAATTCATTTTTTAAAAGTATCAAAAGTGATACTCTAAAGTTACTTCATTAGAGAATTGTTCTTAAGTTTGGTCTTTAAAAACTTAAATATTGATCATTTATATTATATATATATATTTAATCTATTTTTTTGAAAAAATAATTATATGAAGAAAAATTTATTTAATGGTATAACATTATTTAAATCGACATTGATGCTATTTTATTATAAAATTCTTTTAATCATAAAAATTTATTTATTTGATTATGTGTCGATACGTTAATTTTTCAAAAAAAAAACGTAAATTAACAAAAAATAAT
>NC_029774.3:129885895-129941803 GCF_000817695.3 Arachis duranensis
ATTTTAAATATTATATGAATATAAATATTTAAACAAATAACAATTAATATACTAAAATTAAATTCTTGATAAATTAATTTCTAAAACGTAAACTGTCTCAAATATTTTTGGATTTATTTGGGTAAACTCTTAAAAAAATATATTTTTTGAGTGATTTTTTTTAAAAATCTTATAAAAAAGTAAAAGTAATTTTATGTTTGGATATATCATGTAAAAATTTTTTTTTACCTATCAAATATATTTAGATATAACAATTTAAAAATATTTATTTATTTATTTATTATTTATGTGAAAAATATTATTTTTTTAAAAAAATGTAAATTATTGTAGCTTCTCAAAAAAATTATTTTTTATTTTTTTAATATTTTTTATTTTTATTGCTAAAAATTTATCAAACACACTAAAAAATAAAATATACTTTTTATTAAAAAAAATTTATCAACTTCATAACGTTCAAACAAACACCTTATATACAAACAATATCTATATTAGTAGTGACATATACATTAAATATTACAAAACTATTAAACATATTTTTTAGACTAATTTGTTAGTATTTTATTTTGACATTTTAAAAATTAAATTGGTAATTCACGCCAAAAATAGTGAACCTTTTGGAATAAGCTAAAATCGTGTTTGATGAAATCTATTATGAACTACTGATTTTTTTTTTGTGAAAAATGAAGATTTTGTTATGCATGTTAAGAAAGATAAAAATATCTCTATTGCATTAGTGAAAAAATTATACTTTTACAAAAGCTAAAGATGCAATTATATATAACCAAAAAAGAAAAAAAATTAGAATATTAACTATTTCCTCATATTTTTTATACAATTGTTACTTATTAGGGTCATATAATACCATTCTTACTAGCCACAGTCATATATAATGTATTAGTAATACTCATATATTAATAACCTCTCTTACATTGAGAGTGTACAAATTATATTTTTTTAGTTTATTACATATTTTTCTAAAATGACTTAGTGAAAGTGTCTTTATAAAGATATGAACAAGTTATTTTCTTGATGAAATTGACATGAATTTTAGAAACCGTCTTAAATTTTCTCTCTAACATTGTGACAATCAATCTCAATGTATTTCGTCCTTTCACGAAACACTAGGTTAACTGTAATATATCTAATAGATTAGTTGTCACAAATTAGTGTTATAGGACCGATAGCTTGATTTTAAAGTCATTCAACATATACATAAGTCAAACTCCTTCAAAAATTATAAAAGTCATTGATCAATACTCTGCCTCCGAAGATGATCGAGCAACTATTTGTTGTTTTATACTTTTTCATGACACCAAAAATCTTTCAAAAAGAAGCAATATCCGAACACTGATATTCGGATATTCGGACATTACTCCAATCAAAATCTAAGAAACCACGAATTCGAAGTGGCAAGTCACGAACAGACTCAAAAAATATTTTTTTTTTCAGAGCTTTTTTCAAACACTTCAATACATATAAAGCTGCTTTGAAGTGCTCATTCATGGAACAATTTAAAATTTGACTTAACTTAGTAACAGCAAAAATTATGTCAAACTTGATATTAGTGAGGTATGTCAACTTTTTAGTGAGTTTTCTATATAACTTAACATCATTTAATAATGTTTCTGATGACTTTAAAAAATGAATTGAATAATTCGTATATGTATTAGCTAATTTTAAATCTAATAAACTATACTCTTTCATTTATGTTTGAAAATTTGGATTTTTTTATGGTAAAAAATGGAAGACAAGAAAGAAGGAATAGCGAGTCATCGGTACTGTCACTAGGGTTTACTAGTGTATGTCACCCACGGCACTATAGAAAAAGATAGATATTTAAAACGGTTAAATTTTTTTAGATGTGAGATGAATGATATATTTTTTATTTTTTATGATATTTTTTAAGTTGATAGATTAATCGATAGATTAAAGACTGATTTATCGTTAATCAAAATTCTATTTAAGAATTTATTGTTGACTAATAAATTATTACATATATAAAATAAAAAATTAAAAATGGATGATATATTTTAACATGATAATTTTGAGTGTTTTTTAAAACAGTAAAAAATATAGAAATCATTGAGTTTGTTTTCTATATCTCAAATTTTTTAAAGGTCTAATTTCAAAACCAATTTTGTATCTTAAAAATTACAAGATTCGATTTCTGTATCCCAAATTAAACAAAGCCATATTTAAAATTAATACCCAACAATCTATAATAAAAAATACCATTTTTGACCCAATATAAAAAATAAAAAATTATTCAAACCTTAGTTTTCTTCCTTTACTCTTTCAGTGTAAATTTAGCATTCAATTAACAAATAACGACCACTACTGGCATCGGCTTCAAGAACCTTAAACTATTATTATAGAGACTCTGTTACAGTGTTACCTAACTTTAAAGGCATTCATATATCCGACCGAAAAAAGAAACAGAAAAAAAGCTACTACGTCTATAAATTCTTTGATGGAAATAAATTAACAATCCGAAATGTGGTCCACAGTCTACGATTTACCCTCCACATTCCACCTAACAAAATTGGCGTTGTTTTCAAAATTATTATGGTCACCATATTCACCATTCGCCAAGAACACAGTCTATTCGAGTATCAATTTTTTCGTGGCATTATTATGCCATTGTAGATAAGTTCATTTCAAAAGAGAAACATTGCAACAACAGAATATATTTGAATTTTGAGATGATATTAATTTCAATTGACCATGCAATAAATTTCTTAGCTAACTCAAATGGTAGTCTTTCCATATTCAATTAAGAGGTTGTAGGTTCGAGTCTCTTATCTTTGGTAAAAAAAAAATTGTTTTTTAGCTAAGAAAATTAATTTTTTTCATATCAAAATAATTATTAATGAAACATTTTTTTTAAAAATATATAATAAAAATTTTAATTAAATATTTTTAAAAATTTGTAAAAATATTTTATTAATTTTAATACTTTTTACGAAAAAAATTTAATTATAAAATTAAAAATAATATTAAATTTTAATTAAAATATTATAAAAATTTAATTATAAATTTAATAAAATCATTGAGACTAAGAGTATAATTATTTAACTTAGTAAAATTAATTTTTTTTAATATCTTTTTTATAAAAAAAATCAAATACTACATCACTTCTATTATTCGAGATTGAAACTTGGAAGCTCAAGTACATGACACGCGGCGAGTTCCACTTGATCTGTTCCCACATGGCACTTCCCTTCCTTTTCAATTTCAACAACCACACTCCACTCTCTCACTCTAAACTCTCTTTAATTGGACACCGTCACAAGTGATTATTACTTTGGTTACGACTTGATTTGGTAAAATATTTTAAAAAAATATTTATATTTTTTAAAATTATAAATTTTTTATTTTATGTTTAATAAATTAAAAAAATTGTATGTTTATATTTGTAATTTTTAAAAAAATAAAGTATTCTTAAAAATAATTAAAGTAGAATTTTTTAAAATTAAGTTTATATTTTTTAAAATCTAAAAGTCTAATATAATCTCATATATTAACTAATTTTTAAATTTAACGTTTAAATTTATGTTTTTTATAATATTTTTAAATTTTAAAAATTAATTTTGTCAAACGTAATTATTACTACTTGTATTTATTAAAAATTATTTTTAATTTAATTTACCAAATATAAATGCTACATTTTTTAAAAATATATTTTTGAGAAAAAGAGAATTGATCCCTGACTTTTTGGTTTGTGGACATTTAAGTTTTTGTAGATTTAAAAATATATTTAAGTTCCTGACCTCTTTAAAATCTAGACATATCGATTCCCGTGTTTAATTTGTCAACCAGGTCAGATTTTTCTGACAGACAGACCTAAGTGAATATGAGGGATCGATAAGTCCAGATTTTGAAAAGGTCAATGACTTAAATGAACATGAGGGATCGATAAGTCCAGATTTTGAAAAGGTCAATGATTTAAATGTATTTTCAAATTATCGAGTACCTAAATATTTGCGAATCAAAAAGTCAATGACATATTTGTCCTTTTTCCTATATTTTCTAAAAGTTAGCTTTTATAAGCTATTTTTAAAAAGTAAAAGTTTTATCAAATTAAGCTGAATATTTTTTGTTAATTAAAATTTAATTTAGATAAATAATTTAATTAATTTTATTTTTGAAAAAATAGATTATAAATCATCCAAATTCCAAACTGATCCTAAGTCCAACCAAAATGATCTAATATTAACAAAATTTAATTATGCATAGTATTATTCCAAGTTTTTGTTTAATTTAGTTTAACTTTAATTCATAAAAAAATTTAAATATATAGCACTACTAGTCTACTCTTATACTTTATACAAATAAAAATACATAAAATTAAGGTTTAGTTAGTTTATCTTACTTTAAAATTTAAAATTTAAAATTTAAAATTTAAAATAAATAAAATAATTTTTTAAAAAAATTGAGTGAAGAATTGGTTTACTAATATTATTCGTAATCAAATAAATAAATAATTTGGGTACTATAGAAAAAGACTTGTTGATAATAAAAAAACAAATTCTCCTTTCATATACTGTAATCAAAATTGATGTAAATTAAAAATGAAATAATAAAAAGAGAACAAAATCCTTTTTTCCAGCTCAACAAAAAAAATCTGAGTGTTCTCTCTACTTATTTAAACTTACCCACCCAACTCTCTCACCTTCACAAACTCCATTCCAAATTCCAAAACTTCCAACTCTTCTATCTATCTTCTCACACTTTCCTCTCCATCGCAAAAATGGCATCACACTCACCAACTCGTTTCCGTTTCTCTCTCATTGTTCTCTGTGCAGTCTTCATCTTGGGAGCTAACGGAGCCTCACCGTCCCACTCGCACAACGCTGCCCCAGCCCCCGCCGTGGATTGCTCCTCCCTGGTTCTAACCATGGCGGATTGCTTGTCCTTCGTCACCAATGGCAGCACCACCACCAAGCCGGAAGGTAACTGCTGCTCCGGGCTCAAATCGGTTCTGAAAACGGCGCCTCAGTGTCTGTGTGAAGCCTTCAAGAGCAGCGCTCAGTTCGGCGTCGTTCTCAATGTCACCAAGGCCCTCGCTCTCCCCGCTGCATGCAAAGTCTCCGCCCCTTCCGCTTCCAACTGTGGATGTCAGTCAAATTATAACTTCCTTCTTCCTGTTTTCCAATCTTCTCTCAGATAAAGTTTTCATTTTTATGTGACTTTTTTTGTTTATTTTTTGCAGTGTCTGAAACACCTGCCGCCGCTCCTGGTATGTTTCTTTCTCACTTATAATCGATTTTTAATTTTTAGATTCTTAGTAGTATTTTATGAAATATGGATTTGTGGGATTTAATTGAAATTTGATTCGATTTGTAAACTGAAAACAAGTTTGGGAGGGGTCACATGCTTAGACATATATAAGAGGAGCCATACCTGATTTTGTAGTTTTGTTGTTTTGTTATTGTTAATTTTTCACGGACTGTGGATAATGGAAAATTAAACATGATAGTTTTTTTTTTTTTCATTCTATATGCTCTACATGCGTTCTGATTTTTGGGTACCTAATACAATTGGAACTATCTACCAATTAAAAACAGAGAGAGAGACAGAGAGATAAATTGTTAATAATTTACAGAGTCGTAGGACATTCAGGGCTTTGTCTATGATTTTCTTGCTGTTTTCTTTTTCATTTGACTATGGTGAAGAATCCGGAATGTAATTTTGTATATATTATAGTTTGCAGAAAACATGAATGAAAAATGTCGGTGATCTTCTAGGCACACAAGAGATGTTACATTTTTTATATCAGAAGCTGTAACTCATTCTATTATAATCTTATGCATGTTGAGTAAATTAAATATGGTTTTCATTCTGAGGTTTGGAGTTGGGACATTCTTGGTGTTTCTAAGTTGTGTTTGTTATTTTTGTTTTATCTCTTTGTAGGGCTCTCTCCACAATCTCCTGCAGTATCTCCATCATCTGGTTCTTCTGCAGCTCCAGCTAGTTCAACCCTCACTCCAAGTGAGACATCATCTCCAACACCAGCACCATCAGCTGGAAGCTCAGCATCATCACTCTTCCCAATTTCAGCTGGATCCTTGTTTCTTTGCATCTTGCTAGCAGCATTCTCAGGCTTTTAAGCTTCCCATATAATAAGATTTCCATTCTGAGAGTAGAGAGATGATGATGACATGAGGCCATGAGGGACTATTTTTATGTTACATATTTGATGTTCTATTCTACCATCGGAGGTTTTCTAATTCTGTGTGACTTAAGAGTAGATATAATTCATTCTGGGAGTGACTTGAGCCTATGACCTTGTTTTGAGGTTGTATTGTACTCTCTTTTTATATATATAAATTTATTTATCATAATGAGTAGTCATAGTATTATCATTGCTGTATATGTTGGTTGTAATTTACTAATTATTATTTAAATGGGTGTGAATTGGTTTTATTGTGATGGTGACAAATGCATATCTGCACATGTGCCCAAGTCAATGAGGGAAGACAAGTTATGGTCTTCATGACATGCTGGCTCCTAAACATAGTGCAATCCATTTACGAACATGACAAACAAAATTAATATAAATTTGACTTCAGATGAACTCTACCAGTTAATTTATATAGAACCTTACATTGTTTGATCTAATTTAACACTAGATGCTGGTTAGTAACTTCATTGTGACCAAATTATTGTTACCCCGTAAAACTGTTCTTTACCATAAACCATACACAATGTTCTCGGGTGGCCCTATATACTTTTCGGCGCATGCTAAAAAATGCAGCTAATGCAAACCAGAATTGGTGGGGGCAAGTGGCATCATCTTGTAGCCAAGCATGCACCATCATGAATCCATAAACAAATTTTCAGTTATTAAATAATGAAAAGCATCAACAACAACGACATAGGGGTATTGATTTCTTCTTGATCTCTTATTGAACTTTACATAAAGAAGCTCTCCCAATAACAAAGTCACAACTATAGTCCTTTTCCCCCCAACTACTGTTATATCATACATGTTATGGCATATTGTGACAATTGGCTTCGTGTCTTCCACACTTTCTGCTACCCCTTTTTCTTTCTTTCTAGGCCAACAATATGGGGTACCCTTTCTTTTTATGATATTAGGTCATTCATGGCATCTATAAGATGCTGCTCCAAAGGGCCACTGGACCTTAATTTTATCATATTCTAGATTTGGTATAAGTTCCCCATGTGCTTTGCTATGTACTCTTTGTTTGACAATTATATCATTTTGGAAAAAAACTTATCATCACTATTGAGAAAGAAAAAAAAGACAGTAGCTATTCTCTAATACTAGTATTTATGCTCGTAGAATAAATTCACTCTATCCCTATATAATTAGATATATACTCTTCAAACCAATTTTTAAGCAGTTCACTGGTCAATTCATGCAATTTTACTCAAGCTATTGGGTAAGGTATGGAGTCAATTTAAATAAAATTTACATCTTATTTAATAGCAGATAAAATTTAAGCTGACTTAATATCTCATATCTTATATATACTTGTAACGTTTTTTCTTGTTTAAATTGTAGTATGCAACTCTAATTGAAATAAACGATGGAGGAGTGAGTGGTGAGAGTTGGGTGGAGTGTCCGAGGGTAGAATAGGGTGAGGCTTTCCTGATTAAAGAGATTACGGGGGAGAGTGCGGGAGGACTGCATCAAGTGATAAGGAGGAGTTCCAACAGGGTAGTTTTAGGGTGGCTCCGAAGGTTTCATTCCGTGAATAGGTGGTCGGTTCCTCTAAATTCTTGGAGCTCACTAGGATTGATGCCTTAGATGGGGATTCAATAGCGATTGTCACGGGAAAACAAGGTGACCCAAAGCCTCCAAAGGTCAGGTTTTCTAAAGAGGCTAGAAACGCTCTATCTAAACCCTACAAGGAGGCCATCGTGATTAAGGTCCTTGGGAAGCATTTCAGTGATATGGCTTTAGTGCATAAACTGAAAGGTGTATAGAGACTTAAAGGAGGCTATGAATTCTTGGATGTTGTTTTCGACTTCTTAGTCAAATTTGATCTTAAGGAGGACAAGGAGAATATGTTATTAGGGGATCCATGGATGATGTTAGGGCATTACATTGCGGTCAAGCCATGGACTCTGAATTTTGAACCATGTGAGGCATCATTTGGGGACACAATGATTTGGATACGGAATTGCAGGGTTGAGCATATGATATTATCATGAAAAGGCCATGATGCGGATTGCTTTGGCTATAGGCAAACCCGTCAAAGTGGATCTCGCAACCAAGTGGGCAGAGAGAGGCAAATTTGTTAGGGCTTGTCTACAAGTAAATCTGGAATTGCCAGTTGTTCGGCGAGTGGTTGTCGACGACTTTGAATATAGTATGGAGTATAAATGTATGCCATTGATATGTGAGAAGTGTAATTGTTTCGAGCATATAGCAGGAGAATGTAGCACACCCATAGTTCCTTTAGTGGTTGTGGATGTACAAGCAGGACCAATTGTTCATGAGAGCCGTCCGATGAACTAGAATCAGCAAATTTTTAAAGTTGGAATTGCATTAATACCGCGACAGTAGCAGATTCTACAGAAAAGATGCAGGCAACTATATTGCACGGAAAAGCAAAAGTGAAAGAGCCGTTGGACAGAGAAGGGGGCTGGACCAAAGTTGGTGGAAGGGATAGAAGAAAATTGGGCTAGAAAGTTAAGGACCAAGCGGTAGCTAAAGACTTGACCCCCCTTTTTGGATACCAGTTGGGCCGGGTGGATGGCCTGAAAGAGGGGAGAGAGACTCACGAGAAGGCTGGGTTGAATAGCAGGTTGCCTTCCTTTTCTCACCAAACTCCATCGAAATCAAGGAGAAAGCTCAACGGCGTGTCTGCAGCTGGGTCTTCAACTACCCCTACGCTCAATAATGGCCACAAGACATGCAAATCGGCATCGTTGCGAAACATGCCCGTGCACCAAGACAATGACGGTGTGCTGAAACAACAACAGCATGATAACACGCTGACGATAGCTTCTATTGCAGTGGGGAGCGTTCCTGAGCAGTCATTTGTGCCAGAAAGGCAAGGAACACAAGAGGTTACTAGTCCTTCATTGGTTCATTAAGGGTCCGCCGCTGAGGTTGGTTCCATTTACGCCCATTTATTTTATGGATCGTTTAGATATGAATTTCATATCTTGGAACATTAGAGGGGGCTTCTAACAAAATGGTTCGAGTGCATTGCAAAGAGTTAGTTTGTAAATTTAGTCCAACTTTTTTTATTGGTGGACTAGAGATTTCTTTGAAGCTTCTTTGATTCGCTTTGGCTTTTCGAAGATTACTATTCATCTTATTATGGCTTGTGTGACATCATCTTCTTTGTCTATTTTGTAAAACGATGATAAACTCCAGAGCTTTAACCCCCCAGAAAAGTTTGAGACAAGGGAATTCCATGTCTCCTTATCTCTTTGGGCTTTGTATGGAGTGTCTTGATTGTTTTATTACCCATCGAGTTTTTCAAAACTTGTGGATATCGGTGCAGATTTCATACATGGCCCAAAAATATCCCATTTGATATTTACTGATGATCTACTGCTGCTCTGTAAAGCTACGAAAATTTAGGTAGAGGAAGTTATGAAGTGCATAGACTTATTCTCCAAAGCATCAAGCTTGCGGGTGAATCTTAGTAAATCTAGGGGTTCAATGTTCAAAGAATATTTCTGTGAGAAGGAAGGAGATGCTCTTGGGAGTCTCTAGTATTTGTTTTTGTGAGGACTTTGAAAAATACCTATGGTTAATATTGGGCATGAAAGATCTTCTAAGAGGACGGCTCAAAAAGTTATTGAGAAAATTCAAAACAAGCTTGCTAGTTAGAAGGAGTGTCTCCCGAATAAGGCAAGAAGGCTTTGTTTGGTTAAGTCGATAATGACTTCTATTCTGGTCTACAACCTGCAGGTTATTCTCCTTTCGACATATGCATGTGAAAAGATTGATTCACTTATGCGACAGTTCTTATGGAGAGGCCATAATGATGGGAAAGGTTGCCATTGGTTAAGTGAAAAGTAGCTATTACTCCCAAAAAGGTGGGTGATTTGGGTGTAAGAGATATATGTTGTGCTAATCTGACACTTCTTAGCAAGTTGGTTTGGGACTGCTTCAATAATAGAAAAAAATTGTGGGTGCAGATTGTGATGCAAAAATATTTCCAAAATTTTTGAAGTGTTTTACTGGTAGTCATGGGTAGAATGTGTCGGCCACTTAGAAGAATATTCTTAAAACATATGAGGCTATTAAAGATGGGTTTAGGTAGAATGTAGAGGATGTACAGCAATTCGTGTGGTATGATGAATTGACCCCATTTGAAAGACTTTGTTATCTTGTTCCCTATGTTCACATATCTGAGTTGGAATTCGTAGTAGTTGATTTTCAGCATGATGGATCTTGGGTGGTAGATATGTTCGCTACGACAATTTCTCTTACATTTAAGCAATTCATTTGTGACTTTTCCTATCCAAATTTGGTGGACCTAGATTCAGGGTGGAGTTGGTGGTCTGCAAGAGCAAAATGGTATAGTGCAAGAGAAGATTATAGGTGATTGTCGAAGCATAAAATGAATTGGAATGGAAATAGTGATTGGAGCTGGTTTTGGCATTTAAATCTTTCGGAGAAGATCAAATTCACTATGTGGCTTGGGTTTCATAACGCTCTCCCGACGAAGGTTTTTCGATTTAGGCGGCATCTAGTTAGTTCGGATTTGTGCCAGAGATGCAATGCGGCTCAGGAGACAATTGAATATTGCCTACGGGACTGTGTTAAATCCAGAAAATTTTGGCAAATGTTAGACCCTCGTTTTATTGACTCATTTGAAGGCACCTCCATTGAGGCTTGGTTTAGAAATGCCGTGCCTGGTAATGAGGTTCTTTTTGGGGGCAGAGTGTGGTGGTTGTGGAGACATAGGTGTAATGATGTTCTTAATGTTGGGAATATTTGGATAGATCACAAGGTGGTTGTCCTTATCAGAAGCACGGTCATGGACCTGAGATTTTATATGCACTGGTGTTCTTCTTTCAGCACCTTCAAGAATCATTGGTGTTTAGAACTCCGTGTAGATAATAGTTTTAAAGTTTATTGTGATGTAAGTTTATTCCGTGATTTGAGTTTGGCTTATTTTGGTTGTATTATTAGAGACTTTAATTGGAATTAGATCTTCTGGTAGTTCTCTTCCGTAGTCTATCAACATATGTAAGTTTTTTGCAGTTTGGAGGAAGTTTGTCTTAGTCTGAGACTAAAATTTGAGAAACATTATATGTGAAAGGATCATTTGGACGTTTTACACCTTTTTCTTGACTCTGGTGATAGATACACGTCTGAAGTTATTAATTTTGTTCACAAAATTCAAAAGCTTTTATCAAAACCTTAGTATATTCAAGTCGATTGAATAGATAAAAAAACAAATAAAATGATAAATTGGATGATTAGATATGAAACAAGAAGTAATTTTAATTATATAATTTAGTCAAAATTAAGTGATATTTTTCAATAAATCATCAAGTCTAATTTAAAATAGGTATTTGTTTCCTTTTATTTTGACACTGAAAAAGATTGCAATATGCAATAACTTTGTATGTATCCAATAAAACTCAAATAAAATAATTTTCATATCAATCTTATCATAGTTAGTCCTATCAATTATGGGAAATAAACCTAGCATGTAAGATATGCAGATCTCCTTACACATGTTCAAGAGAATCTCAACCTCTCTTGGAGGAAAATATGAGTACATATTTTAAAAGCTTTTCAAGAAGTGATTAGGTGGGAATTTGTTCCAAAGTTGAAAAAAATATTAAATTATGAGTAAAATATCTTTTTTTGTTCCTAACGTTTAAGTTGTCCTTAATGTTTCAATCGTCCTATTTAAATTTTTAACGTTTCAAAATTGACTCAATGTTATCCTACCGTTAGAAATCCGTTAACAGAATTGACGGTGGGACAAAATTGAGACGATTTTGAAACGTTAGGGACTTAAATAGGACGAAAACGTTAGGGACAAAAACAATATATAAAATAAATTTTAATTTAATTTTATCTTTTAATAATATTAATTTTTTACTGTACATAGTATTCAATTATTTTTTAATTACATCTAAATAAATTACACTTAATCACATTATTTTTATTTTAAATAAATTTATTTTTTATAATTTTAAAGAATTGATACATTAGAGACAAAAGGTATAATTTATATTTTATTGTATATATATTATTTTTTCAGCAAGTTTATATACTAGTCATTTTACAAATATTTCATGATAACTAAAAATCTTTAAGAGTAAAATTATAAAAAATATTAATTTATTTAAAATAAAAGTAATATGATTAAGTGTAATTTACTTATATATGATTAAAAAATAATTGAATACTATGTATAGTAAAAAATTGATATTATTGAATGATAAAATTAAAATTTATTTCTATGTATCATTTTTATCCTCAATGTTTTTGTCCTATTTAAGTCCCTAATGTTTCAAAATCGTCTCAATTTTATCCCGCCATCAATTCTGTTAACGGATCCCTAACAGCAGGACAACATTGAATCAGTTTTGAAACGTTAAAGACTTAAATAGGACGATTGAAACGTTAGGGACAACTTTAAAACTTACCCCAAACGTTGGGGACAAAAACGATACTTTACTCTTAAATTATATTCGAAAATATTAAAGTTAGATATTATAAAAAAATTTGTTTGTTTAAGACAAATAATTGAAAATTGCTTTTAATATTTTCAAAAATAAATTACAAGTATGTTTGTTTGTGATATATATTTCTAGGGGTGGACCGTTAACTTCTAAAATATTCTCAAAATAATAAAAAGAAAAAACTTTATGATAATTCACATAACAATTAAATAATATAATAATAACTTTATATGCTAATATTTATTCTTTTATCATGGAGATATCAATTATCTACTTTTTAAGATAATAAAAATTTTAATTTTAACAATAATATATTATTATTATAGAAAATTCTGAATTAAATTTGTTTGAAACAAAGCACATTCAAAAACAAAACTGAAAGCCTAAGAAACTGACATGTTTTGAGGAAGAGTGTAAAACAAAACTCAAAGCCATGATAACGGAGCATTGAAATATGCTAAAACTGTCAAATCTAACAATGCATAAGTTTCCAAGAAAAGAATATTAGATATATTTTCGGCAACTTTTGTCTTTTCCACTGTTCTTTTCTGATAAAATATCAACAGATATTTACATTCCCTGCTTGTTTTGTTTGTTTAATTTTAATATACTTTTTAGGTCATCCTTTATATACTTCAAATTAAAGAGTACATATTAATCAACCATGTCAAGTACTTGTATTATCGCATAAATACATACAACAGAACTAGCTACTAATTAATCTCCCGAGCTACATACACAATACACATATGCCTCTCTTTTTTTTTCATGTGACGGCAAAATTTATTGAACCCATTGGGCCGACTGGCCAAGTCCACTACAAAATGCAAACTAAACTGATATTTTGAGCCTGTAAAAAAACTGCTAAATTCGTGGATTTTAGTTAGACGAGTCGGTCTGCTAGGCCCAACTATATTGATATTGAGAATTTAAAATAAATAAATAAATTATATTATAATTTTGACTATTATCATTTATTTATATTTGAATTGTGATTAATTTTTATTTATTATTTTTTATTAGATTAATTTTAATTAATTTTACTTTAATTGATTCATTTGGTATTAATTTTCTATGTTTCAACTACTACAAGTGAGAGATATTTTTCAACTATATGAATGTTGTGAAAAATAACTCAGAAAAAAAATGAAAGACGAATTTCTTACTAATTGTCTTTTAATTATATTGAAAATAAAATTGTTAAAAAATTTAACACAGATTCTATTAACGATGAATTTTATGATACGAAGAATCGATCACTTCGTTAATAAAAAGTACATACATATCTTTTGTATTTTAAAAAGTATATTTTTGTAATACATTTTACATTATATAATTTTTTGCATAATTTTTTAATATTATATATGTTATTGACCCATGATAATATTTCTGGATCCGTCCCTGCACTACATTCGTTCTCCATTAATGACACACTGATATGAGTTAATGATGTGAATCTTTAGTGACACGTGTAACGGTATGATGACGGGTCGGTTAGTAACACGTGGCATGCTGACATAGATAGTTATGTCATATGTTACAATGCAATTTTACCACATGATAAATTATGTCACGTGTTGCAATATTATTGATTCACATGTCATTATCAAATAGCTCATTTTAAAAATTAAATGTTGTGCAGTAAATTAGTCATTTCATCAATTCTTTTTCTATTTTTTTTATAAATTCAAAATTTTTTATATCTTTGAGTACACAAATTTTAATTTTATTTTTTTACAAGTTATTTAAATACAAGTGCTCTTATAAAATATTTTTAAAATTTTAGTTTTAATTATACAAGTTTTTTTTCTATAATATTTTATTAAAAGAATTATATGAGATATTGATATTGACTTGATAAAAAATGTAAGTTAAAAGTATAATAATATTTTTTAATACAATTTTTTTAATATTTAACACCTTAATAAATATTTTTAAAATATTTGATAAGGTATTTTTTAACTAATATAAATTTATTATTTCCATCCATTTTAAGAATGTCCAATTCCCTATAAAGTTGGCTTCTTACTAAATTAATAAGATAGATATATATTGTCGTTTATATATTAATTTATTTTATCTATAATTTAATTCGGCGAATTTTTCATATATTATACCATTAATTAATATATACACTTATTGTAATCAACTAATCATGGTTTGAATAGTATTAAATCAGATACAAATAAACACAAGAGATAATAATAAAATTTTGAATTTAGCTAACATGCTCTAATGATACAAATTAAAATTATTAATTAAAAAAATATTATAAAAGATTATAAAAAAATATTGAGAATTTTTAATTTACAAAAGAATGAAAAAAAACTGATTAATGGACTAATTTGGTACACGACATTTAATTTTAAAGACTAAAATGAATTATTTGATGTAAAGTAAGGGAACTAATTTAGTGCATATGTAATGATGTGACATAATAGATGATACGTGAATAAATAATTTTGTGACACGTGACATAATTCAACACGTAACAAAATAATATTGTGACATATAGTATAATCATCTTCGTCAGCATATTATGTATCACTGATCGAAACGTCATCATACAATTACACGTAATCAAACTATAAAATGACACATGTTATTAAAAAATAAATCAAAAACTAATATAATACAATTTTTTTAATCTCAATATACAATTAAAATTTCAAAAACAATTATAACGTGGAACATCAATCTTAAGAACCATTTTATGAATTTTGTCACTTTACATATGATTATTGGTCCTTTTTTGACCTGCTGGCGGACTTTGCATAATTTCAAAACAAATTCATTGGGTTGTATTGGTCAAACATTTTCGGTGACCTTTATATTTTACTATTTGTTCATATCCACACAATAATCATGTGCTAGATCTAATACAATTTTTTTGTTAAAGGAATTTCTTTATGCAAACATGCACATGTATTATACTATGCCTTTTTTCTTAAACGTATATTATAAACTTAATTGTTATGCACTAATAGATCGTGGTCTAAACAAATTTTAAATTATTATTCTCTTAATTTAATACGTGTATTTATAAAGTTTATATTTGAGTTTCTTTTTGTAACAATAATAATAGATATGTCTTTGTATTGAATTTCTATCTTTTGTTTCAAGGTCTGTATTGTTTTTATAAAATTTGATTTCATATGAATGATAATAAATTAAAAAATGGAAAACTTTTTAAAATTTAATTGAAAATGTAGTCATAAAAATATTTGTTATCAAGTGTGATTTTTCAGTAGTACATAATTTAAGTGAGGAACAATGTTAGGGTCAATAATTTTTGTGATTTGTAACCATTAAATAGTCATCAATAATAATTTTAGTGATGTGAAATTGGTATGAAATTTCATTCAATGACTCACCTCTTTTTTTTTTTCTGATTACATACTGACCAGAATATAATAAAATTGCTAGCCTCTAGACTTTTTTATTAAGTGAGTTAATACTAATGCAATCCAATAAAAATAAAGGATAAGAGTACAAAACCGTTTAAGAATGAATCTTTCACGTAAAAAATGACTAAACACTCTTGACGCGTATAAAAGTGAAATGCAAGAAAGTCAACTAAATTTGTTGTTTTTAGTTATCATTTAACTATTAATATTTAAAAATATGAGATAAAATATATTATTAAATTATTATAAAAAAATATATTATTAAATTATTAGACTAAAAAAATTAAATTAATAATTAAATAATAACAAAAAATAACAACTAACAAATTATAACAAATGATATAATCTTTATATACTCACCTAAGAAAGAGTAATTTATAAATACATAGTTGCTTACCTGTTACACCATGACTAGTTCCACAACTAAACTTGTCATTTTCTTGGAATCTTCAACGTTTTGGTTGCACGCTTTGCATATGCAACTTGCACCATTATATTATTAATAAATTAACAGTAATTGAAGAAAGATCCAAGCACCTTCTTCACACACAGATGCATATATAAAACAGAACCATCCATTTTGTTCTTCAAGCAAGCTATAGTGATGGATGCTTTGTTGTTGAGCTCATTTCAGTGCCTTCCATGGCTCTCATCAACCAAGCAGCAAAGGCACTATTCTCATATGCATCTTTCATGCAGAGCCACAAAGGTGGAGTGTGAGAGCAACTTCTACAAGGTTCTGAGTGTTAGTCCAAAGAGTGCAACCATGGATGAGATCAAGAGAGCTTATAGATCCATGGCGCTTCAGTACCATCCAGATGTGTGCCATGATCCTTCCATGAAGGAGGAGTCTAATAGGATGTTTGTGCAGTTGAATGCTGCTTATGAGACCTTGTCCAACCCCATGCTTAGACAACAGTATGATAGTCAATTAGGTTTGAGTGTCAGCCATGATTATTCTGAAACTAGTTTGAGGAGCCTTTGGGAGGAGGAGCAACACCAAGTGGTTGTTGAATTGAAGACAAGGTCTCGGAGACGCATGGAGCAAAAGGCCAACAGAATGAGGGCACCAACCAGAAGAAAAGACAGGAACTGATGATCATCTTGAATTTTATTTGATTCTTTCATTAATTTTGATACATTTATTTAACTTGACTTGTATAGAGCAATGAATAAATCTGTTTTATTAGACTCTTATTGATTATTGCAGATCATATAAACCAATTTTGGTAAGTTAACCAGATTCGTTATTCTGTAAAATGTTGAATTAGTCACTTGTTTTATGAACCTTAGGATAGCTACTGATTTGTAAATTATCAATTGGTAACAATATTAAGTAACTATAAGTTGTAATTGATGAGAAGTTAATTTTGTCAGGATAAAGAAAATTTAAAGTCAAGAACTGAGGCAGCTTAATTATTTCAAACATTGCAACTAGAGATATAATAATAGAATGCCATAAAAGAAAAGAAAAGAAAAAGAGAATTCAAAGGGGAATGGGGCAAAGGCAGTAGTATTTAATTTTCACACAACATCAACACCAGAACCAAGTCAACTTGAGCAGTTTTCTACCAACCCCAATTCCCCAATTTTATTGTATTAAGGACCACAAAGGTCACAGGTTCATGTGAAGATGCAAACCAATTAGCAGACAAAGGCAAATTCTGTCACATGTAAACTCTCTGTCTCTGAACATCCTTTGCTGCCATTTAAGGTACTCTGAAAGTGCTTTAGGAAGAAGAGGTGGAAGGTGTCCATAACTCTGCCTTTTTCACCTTTGAAATGCTCTCAAGAACTCCAACTGGAGATATGTGACCCATCACTGTCACCCTCTTGGACTCTATATCTATACTGATTGATGTGACTCCTAACATTGCAGCAGGTTTAATCACATGTTAGAAAACTTTAACCCCATTAGCAAATATGAATATGGATATTTCAAATTATGTTGACCAAAGATAATTCTAATTAGTATTGTGATTAGTTGATTACTACCATATATAGCATGGCTAGTTTTACCTTCCATCTTGGAGAGATGCTTTTTCACTTTTCCAGCACATCCTTGACAGTGAATTGCAACCCTCATCACAACCACCTATATTTAACACTTCAAAGTTGGTAATAATGAAATGAAATTCCAAATATGGTGGCAGGACATAGACAAGTGTATAAGTATAATAACATAGTATTATTATATATTAGTCCCTTTTAAAATATAGTTTTTGCAAGTTCTGTATCACATGCAGATTCCATTATTCCAAGACATTTCAGAAATCAGAATAATACTATAAGACACTTAACTTCCTTGGTGAGAAACAAACGGAAAAGATATCTTAGGTACAAGAGACAAAATTAAAACCAAGGGCGTGGCATAATGTAGTACCATCTGTATTGTCTAATAAAATACCAATTTGCATAAAAAGGACATAATCTTTTCTGTTTCCTCTCTAATAATGAATATGCATGGGACTGTGACAAAATGAAAAGCACGTGAGACATCTTGAAACCTATGCTAATGACAAATATGAGGAGCACTAATAATGGACATATTTTGTTTCCTTGCAGAAAATAATCCTCCTGTGACACAGTCATAAACCATTGTTCTTGATCTAAATAACCAACAAAGCTAAGGAGATATGGAATAGTAAATAGTTTCTAGTGAGTTCTGTTGATAACCAACTTTTTATGAATAAAGACACTGTAGAATTCACACTCCCATTTGCATTATTTCCATTTCATGTCTTCACTTTTTCATTATGGTCCTGCATAGTTTTGATTTTGACACATAATTTTGATTGCTTTTCACAGAAACAAGGTACTGTTAACTTTAACTTCAATGACTCATTGAATATTTTGATCTACCAGTACTACACTACTATTGAAGAATTACTCCATTGCCATTACTAAAGATAAGAAAAAAATAAAGTGCAATACTACTGCAGTTCATGAAACTCCAAAATGCATAAACTATTAAGAGAAATTCTACAAAAATATATGTAACGTGAGAAACCTGAAAGACATTTTCTGTTGGTGGTTTATGAAGTTCCCTTGGCTGATTCATGACTTGAACATGGTCCTCTCCTCTCTGCTTGATCAATGGAACTGGTCTGAACCTGCGAGACTCACCGAGTTTGGAGTACTTGGAAGGGTTGATCAGCTTGGAATCATCAAGAGAAACGCTTCTATCAGGCCTTCTAGGCACAACCACGGATCGATTATCATGTGTGCTCATGCACACTGCTGTTGATGCCTGAGAATGGCACATGAAACCCCTTCTCACCATTTTCCTACTGCTTTTGGTTTTCTGACTCATCATGTTCATCATAGAGGAGAGGTTATAGAAGGGGGATGGTGAAGCAGAAAGTGTTAGTTTTCGAAGGAAACAAAAGAGACTGTGGTGTCAAAATATACACTATTGTAAATAGTGATGATAATGCAATGCTGATCAGTGTATATATTTATATATATATATATGATGATGAAGAGAAATGATGTCATTATGACTTAAGTCTTAAGCTAACAGTGGATTTCACTGCAAGTAGTGTTAAGTGTAGAGATGTTTTTGTTATTTTATCTGATATATATAAATATTACTATGATACAACAGTGTCTAAAATCTTGTCCTTTTCATAGGTTAATGCTGAGAAATTGACAATAGCCTTCTTTTGATATAAATAAGAAAAACTTCATGCTAGTGTCTCAAGTTTAATTTGACCCATTAGAGGGTGAAAAGTAAAATCATATCATAAATGATTATGCTGTCATTATCTAATCATAAAAATATATATACAGATACAATGTAGAAAATAAGAAACTTTGTATTTTATTTTCCTCCAAAAGTTTTGATCAGACTTAACAATAATTGTCTAATTTAGTTTACTAAACATAATCTGATGCTTGAGTAACTACTTTTTATAGGGATAAGGTAGAGTTAATGTGTTGAGCAGAACCCCAGTGGGGGTAACAGAAAATGTGGCTAATAACCATGTATGGTCAAAGGATCAGTTGAGGTACAAACATTAAATTTGATGCGGTTAAGGCAGTTACAACTTACAAATGTTGAGGTTTTCATAATAACAATGCTGACAGCTCAAAAGATGCTCCAGCTCCATTATTTGAACTTTGTAATTAACTTTTTGTGTGATTAGTTTTCATTAGTAATGGATTTATAACATTAATTAATTAAGGTGGCAGTAGGTTTGACACTTTGACCCATGAAAACAGTGACTAATGCTGAGTGCACAAAGCAGTGGTGAGTTATGAGTAATAATAATACGTTACACTACTTTATGCCTTTATTCATTCCCTTTCCTTTGTTTTCAGAAGGGACCACATCCTTTCACTCAATTCCTTCTGGAAATTCCTCCACTCTGGAGAAAGTACCGTACCTATAATTAAATGCAGAACTTGATGGCAAACTATAGAAGCTAATACGTAATGTGTTTTCAATTAAATTATGCACTCAATAAATAACGAACAAACTTCATCAACATTACATTCAAGAAACTTACTCTTCAATTACAACTAATTTTCTATAACTGCATTAGGAAAAGCAGCAACCCTATCTCAGAATATCCAATTCGATCCGATCTATATTTCTACTTGCTAGTTAATTTGTGAATCGGATAAAGTGTGAATTGAGATTCAATTCTACTCAACTAACCCACACTATATATATAATGTGTTAAAGGTGAGTATCAAATTTTTAATCACTGAAATAAGATTTTTATTTATTTATATAAAAGTCAATTTTGTAAAATTATTGTAATATATTCATCAAATTATTGCATATTGTATTTTTTATGATCTCAAATAGATCGGATACCTGCAGATTAAAGACGGATAAATTAAGGTTGTCATTTTAGAAATTTACAAATAAAATAAAATTAAATTTAAATAAAAAAATTAATCCACAAATAAAATTAGAATTGAATCTATATCTTATTTTAGTCTGTTGGTTGCCATTTCTAGTTATTATCATTATGTACATCGTCCAACTTAATAATTATAAAATTAAAGTTTAATTTTATTGATAGCTTTATACTTAAGGCAATAAAACATCAATCTATGCGCAGACCTTTGAGGTAGACTAGCTTATGTAAACACTTGCATTGGCGAATAGTGCAAATTCATGTTTGCATTGTTGGTAAATGCTAGCATGTCTATATGTAATGGTCTAATTTATTAAAAAAATATTTAATTTAAAAAATATAAAAATAAATAATTTTTATTAATTTAATATTTATTATAAAAAAAAACAAATTTGACAGATTTAATGCCAAATTTATAGACATAAAAAAAAAAACTTGTTGCAGAAACCCGAAACTATTATAAGAGGGAACGTCACTACATCAATTTTTTACCTGTTTTTTTCTAATTCCAGAGTTGCATTTCGTTTTAGCATTCTTTTATGTGTGAGTTTTTATTTGAAAATAAACTCATAAATAAAAATGAATTATATACATTATTTTTATTTACACAATATATTTTACTTTTTCTCATTGAAAGAAAAGATCAATTATAACAAAATTTATGTAAAAAAAAGTGTAAATATCATGTTTAGTATAAATATATTACATATTATTCTGAGCTATTATCTGGAACTAAAGTAAATTTAAACCTAAATACGAGATTTAATTTTTTTTTTAAATTTTTGATTTATTTACTGATACAGTAGTGATTTATCTAACTATATTATTTGAATTATGGTGGTAGATACTTGCAAAAATCTTTAATGCTTAAGTTAAAAAGAATTTTAGATAAATTTTAAGTAAAATTGAGATTGAAAAAATCTGAGTTTGATGAGATATTTATAGAAATAAGTAATGACTTGGACATTATTTTTATATCTATTTACTTGTGGTAGTAGATAATTTCTTTATATTTATGAAGTTATTTCATGTTCTGGTAGTGATGGATAGTATTTAAAGTAGTAGATGATAAATGTTTTATTTGTCATGCAAGTCGGATCGTGTACGAACTATAGTACCGTATTTCAAGTAGGTCGGGTAGGTTAACTCAGGTAACTTTTTGGATTGATCTTATTTAATATAATAATCTTCTATAAATCTTCTGTAAAATTATATTAGCTTTAATTGGACCATAACTGGACCATAACTTTATTTTCGAGTCCTGATATGAACATATAAAGGTGGAAATGGGTAGGATAGGGTTTGAATCCAACTTTAATCTTACCCGCAAGTTAAAATTTTTTATATAAACTCAACTCTACTCTACTCGCGAATTGAGAATATTCCAACTCTAACCCTACTCGTTTTTAACTTGTGGGTTACCAAAAAGATGTAACATTATTATATAATTTCATGATAATTTCAAATAGAACTGACTTTTATGTGAAAAAAAAACATATCAATTAATGATTTTCTCTTAGTGGCTAAGAATTTTTTGCATTTAGTGAGAAGTCTTTGCTTCAATATCAATTTAAAACATATTTTTTGTATAAGTATATATTATATCAATAAAGCTCCACATCCAAATAATTTAACCAACTAAGTCTTTTAGATTCACGCGCTTCTTCTTCGTCGTCTTCTTCTTCTTGTTGTTTTAAATTCACCTACGCACATTCTTCTTCTCCCATGATGTTTCTTTATTTTTCAATTTCGTTACCGCCGTCACCAACAACACCTCATCCTCTTCCTTCTCTTTTTTTTTTCTTATTGGAATTTCTTCTTCTCCTTCCTTTTCATCATTCTCCTCCATCGTCATCAGCATCATGGTTATCATCCTTATCGTCATTGTCTTCTTCTAATACGTATCGTTGTTATCGTTATCGTTATCGTCATAAAAATTTTTCTGATCTAAAATTGATTTGGATGGATTTTTGTTCAAAATTAACTTGGTCTGTGCTTCTTTTGAAACGAGTTTGTTTGTGTATCGTCATCATTAAGTAATTTCGGTTCATTCGAAATTTAATTTTTGGTTCATTCTAGATGTAATTTCGGTTCATTTTTGAGTGAATTTCTGATCATTCAATTTTGTTTGTGTACTTGTTTTCGAACACAATCAATCAATCATTAAGTAATTATGCTTCATTCTGAATTTAAATAAGGTGCACTTGGTCTGTGCTAGTTTTGAAACGAGTTTGTTTGTGTATCGTCATCGTTAAATAATTTTGGTTCATTCGGAGTTTGATTTTCGGTTCATTCTAGATGTAATTTCGGTTCATTTCTGATTGAATTTCTGATCATTCAATTTTGTTTCTGTATTTGTTTTTGAATACAATCATTAAGTAATTTCGGTTCATTCTAGATTTAAATAAGGTGCACTTGGTCTATGCTTGTTTTGAAATGAGTTTGTTTGTGTATCGTCATCATTAAGTAAGGTGCACTTGGTCTATTCTTGTTTTGAAACGAGTTTTTTTTGTGTATCGTCATCATTAAGTAATTTCGGTTCATTCAGAATTTGATTTTCGGTTCATTCTGAGTGTAATTTTGGTTCATTTATGAGTAAATTAAGGTGCATTTCGTCTCGTTGTTTTGCACAATTCAAAAATCTTCCTTCTCACATACTCTTTTGAGAGAAATAAAACCAATAAAAAGAGACGAAAAATCGAACAAAAAAGAAGAAACAAGAATAAAAAACTCCTCAAAACTCCTCATCATGTTCTTCTTTTTCTTGTCCGGTTCATCTTCTCCTTTTTGTTTTTTCCTTCTCATAATTCTTCTTGTTTTACCCTATTAACAATCATAAAAAATGAAAAAATCAAACAAAGAAGAAGAAACGCATAATGCTACAAAATCACTTGATGGATTTGGATGTGTTTTTGTTTTCGAACGTAATTGTTAAGTGATTTCGGTTCATTCTGGATTTAAATAAGGTGCACTTGGTCTGTGCTTGTTTTGAAACGAGTTTGTTTGTGTATCGTCATCATTAAGTAATTTTGGTTCATTCGAAATTTAATTTTCGGATGTAATTTTGGTTCATTTCTGAGTGAATTTCTGATCATTCAATTTTGTTTGTGTGCTTGTTTTTGAACGTAATCATTAAGTAATTTCGATTCATTATAGATTTAAATAATGTGCATTTGGTCTATACTTGTTTTGGAACGAGTTTGTTTATGTATCATCATCATTAAACAATTTCGGTTCATTCAAAATTTAATTTTCGGTTCACTCTAGATGTAATTTCGGTTCATTTCTAAGTTAATTAAAGTGCATTTGGTCTCGTTTTACAGAATTCAAAACACATAATGCTGCAAAATTACTAAGGAAAGGAGAAAGAAAAGAAAAAAAATACAACAACAACAGCAACAACAAAAGAATGACAATGAAGAGAAAACACGCGAAGAACAAGGAGAAGGAGGAAAAAAAGGAGGAGGAAGAGGAGGAGGAACGTGAAGAAGACGACGACGACGATAATGCGTGTATAATCATGATATTTTAATGAGAGTGTTTTTGTTGGTGTTGAGTAGGGGTGGAAAAAGGCCAGGCGGCCTGCCAGGAGCCTGCAGCCTGGCCTGTGTTTGGCCTGACCTGGCCTGGCCTGTTATAAAATAGGTACAGGCCGAGGCTCTTTTAAAAGCCTTAATACATTAATAGGCCAGGCATAAATATGTTAAAAGTTTAAAACTTTTTATAAATATTAAATATACGACATATTACATATAACTATTTTTATTAAAAAATAATTTTTTTAAATAATATTTTTTTTTGTAAAAAAAATTATCAGGCCTTTTAACAGGCTTCAGGCCAGGCCAGGATGAATAACAGGCCAGACCTAGTACTTTATAAAGAGCCTATAACAGGCTGCAGGCCAGGCTCAGGCCAATCAACTGTATAACAGGCCAGGCCTGTTAAGAGCAAAGCCTGGCCTGGCTTGGCCTGTTTCCACCCCTAGTGTTGAGTCTACTTGGTTGATCTTGGATAACGATAATGATTAGATGTGTAACAGATCTGATAATATATACATATATAGGATGCGGGTTAGTTGAATAGAGTTGAGGTTCAGCTCGCACCCTATCCGACCCGCATGGAAACTTTACTCGCACCATACTCTATCTGCTGCAGATCGAATTAACAACTTACTTGATTGAATTGAATTGGATTGAATACTTACAGATAAGGTGTATATTACCACTCCTATCAACACATATTTACCTCAAATAACTTTATTTGTATAATTGTATGATATTTTTCACTGCATATCGCATATTTTTAACATTAAATAATGGTAATGATTAAAATTAAAAAATTATTATTTTCTAAAATTCTATTTTTAAATTTTAATTTTTTAAATATGATTTTTTTTTTCAAAGTAAGTTGGCCGCACTCTTGTACTGTATAGAGTTTGCCTAACCCCGGCCAACTCCATTTAAAATTAAAAAAAATTAGCTAACTCAGATTTTTAACCTTCACAATGGACAAAGGAATAAGTTGTATTTTTATTGGGGAAATAATGGTTTTTTTTATTTATAATAGAAAAAAATCCTTATTAAATAAGACTTATTCTCATGTATGTATTTTTGGAGACGATAAAATGGTTGTCATTGTCGCTAGTAATGTTGAAGAGGCCATACTTATTTTTTTGTATATTTGTGTGTACTCTTAAATACGATGATAATGTCTTAAAAATTTGAATTTCGAATATTTTAGAAAAAAAATTAAAGTAAAGTTCGTAGGAGTATTATAAAGTTTGTCGAGTTTGCGGGATGCAGCAAACTCAACCTAAATTAGAAAAATAAATCGTATTTAAAAAGTTAAAATTAAAAAATAAAATTTAAAAAATAATAAATTTTTTATTTTATTTTAGTAAAAAATATGTGTATACAAAGGTATTATAGTATTTTTGATAAGGATTTGGATTCTTAAAGTTTGAATTTCACTTTAGAGAATAAAGTGTGATCTTTTACCATTGATTTCATAAGTGGGATTGAAAGAGAGATTATTCAAGAATAAAAGATTACACTTTACTTTTGAAATTCAAACTTTAGAGGATCTAAATCCTTCTCATAATTTATTTTGTAAATCACAGAAAAAAGACAAATATAAAATTGTGTAAGATTTAGGCCGTACACCAAACGTGGGACCCTTAAATGGACGGCAGAGATTGCCCCAACAACTTGGACGCAGTGAAAGGGATATGATACCTTTCACGCAGTTGCGTTTACACACTACACTTTCTGAGAGGAACACACTTTGGAAATTTAGAATCACAAAACCCTGTTTCTATCTCTAATATTCATGATCCATCCCGTGTTACCCCTTCTTCAGAAATAGGGGTTTGGGATAAAGTAACGATTTTTCGATCAGTTTCCCAGTGATTGTTCGTTGAGGTTCCTAATTGACTTTCTGGGTCTTTTTAAATTCCCATTTTTGAGTGTATAAAATGATGGGCATTGTGCTGGTGTTTCTATGATTCCTTCCATCTGTCATCTGTGCTTATTTCTATGCTGGAGAATCCGAGTGTTAGTTTTCTATGCTAAATTGTCGATTTTCTTTTTCTTATGTTTTTATGTATTGTGTGTTTGTTTATTAGCCCGTCGTTTCTATTTGTATTAGTGCACAGTTCTGTTTTTTACTTTTGTTTGTGGAAGTTGTGTGAATGATGATGTTCTATTTGAATATTTGTATTAGATGTATTCACTTTGCTTGAGCGCTTTGGCCTGTTGTGTATTGCTTTTAGTAGATTGCATGTTGATAATGTTTTTGTAAGTATATATTTATAATATGTAAGATTTATTTCATTTGTTCAATTCATTGTTTCAACTGAACAAACAATTTTCTTTATGTGTGTGGTAACAGATGATTTAAGAGTGAGGATGCTCTCAAACTGATTTATCTTTGAAGCTTGATGTGTTTATCTTCAATGTGAATTTGAAGTGTCTCTAATGGGGAATATACTGAGTCTGAATAGTTCCAAGACTAGATGGAGTGATCCCTCTGTGGCGGCTTTGCAAGATGAAGCTTGCAAGAGGCAGAGGTTATTATCAAGCTCCTGTGAAGATAATTCAAGACTGATACCATCCCTTCCTGATGAGATATCAATCCAAATTCTAGCTAGGGTTCCTCGAATTAATTATTTAAGTCTGAAGTTAGTTTCGCATGTGTGGAAGGCTGCCCTTGTGAGCCCTGAACTATTTTGTGTGAGAAAAGAACTTGGAACCACGGAAGAGTGGCTCTACATATTAACAAGGGTCAAAGATGATAAGCTTTTATGGTATGGCTTGGACCCTATTTCCAGAAGATGGCAAAGGTTGCCACCAATGCCAAAAATCTCCTTTGAAGATGAAGTAAAGAAGGGTTTGGCTGCCTTTCCCCTTAGAGTGTGGAGCATGATGGGTTCACGTATCAAGATTGCTGATATCATCATGAGCTGGCTTGGTCGGAGAGATGCTCTGGATCGGATGCCATTTTGTGGTTGCTCCATTGGAGTTGTTGATGGTTGCATCTATGCATTAGGAGGATTTTCGAGAGCTTCGGCAATGAAGTCTGTTTGGCAGTATGATCCCGTCAAAAACTCTTGGACTGAGGCTAGCCCAATGTCTGTTGGTAGAGCGTATTGCAAGACGGGTATACTAAATAATAAGCTTTATGTTGTTGGAGGCGTTACTAGGGGTCGTGGTGGACTCAGCCCCCTTCAATCTGCAGAAGTTTACGACCCCCATACAGGAACATGGTCCCCATTACCAAACATGCCTTTTGCAAAAGCTCAGGTGTTGCCTACTGCTTTTCTGGCTGATTTGCTCAAGCCTATTGCGACAGGAATGACTTCATACAGGGGAAGGTTGTTTGTTCCTCAGAGTTTGTATTGCTGGCCATTTTTTGTTGATGTTGGGGGTGAGGTTTATGATCCGAATGTAAATTCATGGCTTGAAATGCCAATTGGCATGGGTGAAGGTTGGCCAGCGAGGCAAGCCGGAACAAAGTTGAGTGTTACAGTCAATGGTGATTTATATGCCCTTGATCCTTCAAATTCCCTTGACAGTGCAAAGATCAAGGTATATGATTATGAAGGTGATAGCTGGAAAGTTGCTGCAGGAGATGTTCCTATTCATGATTTCACTGATGCAGAATCGCCTTATCTTTTAGCTGGTTTGCTTGGAAAAATTCATGTAATAACAAAAGATGCTAATCACAACATAACAGTGTTTCAGGCTGACTTGCAAAGTGATTTAGCTTCTGGCCAACCCAACTTGTCATCTTCGGATTACTCATCCAGTGAACATGCTGATTCTTCAGCAGAATCCAGGATTTGGAGGGTTCTTGCAAGTAGGAGTGGTAGATCTGCTGAACTAGTTAGTTGTCAATCTCTTAAAATTTGATGTTTTTGGGAGATAAGAGTCCTCTTATGGTTATGATTTCTGAGCGTGTTTGTGTTGGTTGGAATGGTCACTAATAAGCCACAATGTAAATTTTACAAGTGTAAATTATTTGCTTAATGATTGATTGGTATATTGTAAGCATTCAAGATTCCCTCTTACACAACATTTAAACTATACTAATATTAATATGATCATTCAAAAGATAGTATATCGAAACTTATAGTTTACCGGATCATTTATTTACATTTGAGTATATCATCATCTTTAAAGAGGGACATATATCAACCCAACCAATCTCTAGTTTTCAAAACTACTATGTTTAATGTGCGTGATAAAGAGAGAGATTCTTCAAGGGTGTTTTTTCTCCTATTGTCAGTGAAAGGAAATAATCTTTTTTAGTCAATCAGGCTTACTCGCTTAAAGTTCTCTTTAGAACAAGTATTGTGCTATTTTCACAACTTTTTATACTCACTTTCCAACTACAGTACCCAATACAAATTACAAATGTCTTCTTTTCCTATAATAATCATAACATGGTTAAGGGCAAGTGGTCCAACACATGAAAATAACCCAAAATGATGAAAACAGAACACAGAAGAGGATGGAAATCATATACAACTTTGTAGTGTATAACTCTCAAAAAAGAAAGCACAGTCTGGTTTCACTATGTTTTTGCTTCTTGTTGAATATTCAAAAAATCAACTAGAAGACCTAACAAGGTGCGAATACGGTTGTGTATTCGCTTGGCCATTGAATGTTGAAAGATCATCTAGGACCAGAGAGTTCATCTGCTGGGATATTGAAAGTGGAGTCTAAGAGCATATCAGTAGTGTGATGGCGCATGCGGTCGAATTCATGCTGGGTCATTGGCATCTCCTCTTTCTGCCATTGATCCCATTTTTCTGCCAAACCATCACCTTCTAGCATGCTCACCACCTCAGACATCTTAGGCCTTTCCATAGGGGAGCTTTGTGTGCACAATAAGGCCACCTGGATCAGTTGCTCTACCTCTTCATCTTCATAATTTCCCTGTAAATCTGCATCAACCAGTGTCTCCAGCTTCTTGTCCTTCAGAATTCCTTTAACCTGAACTCAAAACAATGACATTTCCCAACAGTGACCACTAGCCCATAGGTGTTAATATGTGGAAACAACCAGTACAGTAAGAATGAACTTCAATGGGATATCTATCATACAAGGATTAGAATAATTTTGTTGAATACAAGTAACTGTCATCAAAGAAGTGTTGATATAATTTTCATAAATGGGATGCCTACCCAATGAAGCAACATGACATCATCATCATTGGCAAGACGTGCTAGATCAAAAGCCCTCTGTCCGGTTATCAGTTCAAGAAGCATCACACCATATCCAAAAACATCAGTCTTCTCTGAAGACTTTCCGGTTGAGAGGTACTCCGGCGCTATATGCCCGATTGTACCACGTACAGCAGTGGTAACATGAGTATTTCTGTAATCCATCAGCTTTGCTAAGCCAAAATCTCCAACAACTGCTTCAAAATCCTCATCCAGCAATATATTAGCAGCTTTGACATCACGATGAATAATCTTTGGATTACAATGATCATGTAAATAAGCAAGTCCCCGAGCAGATCCCAGTGCTATACTCTTTCTTTTTTTCCAGTCAAGTGGTGGACGTGTTTCTGGACGATCTGTGGCAACACAATCAATATAAATAAATGAAAATTTAATATGAAAATACAAGTTTTAACCAACAATAAGAACATCCACTAATGTTAAATTATATATGCACTTGATTTTAATAACAGAGAGGATGAACTTAGATGATATGTAAAATTTGCACTGCCAATTCAGCATGTATGTGGCCATACCAGATAGCATCTTAGAAATACAGTGGAAATCAATTTGACATTGGAAAACTAACACTTCCATATCTACCAGAAAAAAAAGACTTGAGAGTGAAGGTTTTCACTACAGAAATAAAAGAAACTAAGTAATATATTAACAAAAATGATGCATATCACACTAATCCACACTAAATATAGATCACAGTAGAGTAAGAATGAATGGTACCCCGTAAACAAGATGATACACTTCCATTTGCCATGAAAGGATACACAAGCAACCGTTCGGTAGGTGTCATACAAAAACCATGCAGCCGGAGCAAATTACGATGGACAGCCATGCTAATCATTTCCACTTCAGTTTGAAATTGAAGCTCCCCACCCTGTGTGCGTTCCTCTTTAAGTCTTTTTACTGCTACAAGAGTACCATTGGTAAGGCGTCCTTTATAAACCTTGCCAAACCCTCCTCTTCCAAGAATATTCTTGCTATTAAAGCTATCTGTAGCGACTTGCAGCTCACGCAGCGAAAACCTTTTAAGCTGACCAAGATGAACTTCAGGATCCTCCTCAGCTGCCATTGAAAAATATCAGTGTAGCTAAATCAGCAGTGGCTATCACATACAGATTCTTAATCAGCATATATACCATCTTTTATGTGTTAGTCAACTAACCAGGAACATCAAAGAAATAATCGGCCCGTTTCCTTCTTCGCAAACAGGCAACTGCAATGGCAGGGCCTGCAAACAACAGAGCAGCACCTGCAGCAACTCCTCCAGCAATAGATCCAGTGGCACTGCTACCTACAATGAGTTACAGAATCTTCAATTGTGATTGAATAAATTTTTCAATATCTTTAAAACAAAAGGTTCAACATTATTATCAACTTTCTCTCTTGAATAGACAATGTGAGGCATCTGCCTCAATATCTCAACAACTCATAAATATTTTTTAAGCACACAGAAGAAGTTATGCTCAAGATATATCAAACAATCAAGATCACAGTTCAAAAAAAGTTATTCTGTTCTTTTCAACAAGTTTAAATTTGAGTGTCAGTTGCAGGCACCATCCGTAATTATATTCCCAGCTAACGATTTTAGTTCAAGCAAATCAAGTTATTATTTGATAAGTTAAATCCATTAACAATAAAACAAACATCAACAAACCTGAAGAAGCTTTTGGAGGTGGAGCAGTGGGGGGAGATGGAGGGTTTGTTTCATTCAAGCCAGGGCTATTATTTTTAAAACTGCAAAGAGGAACTCGGACATTAGCAGAAATTTTATAAATTCTACCTCAATGATAATAGTAAAAAGAAACAAAATAACTTGCACCAACCTGATTGGAGTGAACATTGAAAATGAACCATTTATTGGAACATCTCCTGTTAAATTGTTGTTTGATAGATCACTATATTCCACAACAGCCATAATGTCAGATTTCACAAAATAATATATGTGATAATAGTATACCAAGGCATCTTCATTTGCAGAAGTTCATGAAAGCTCTAAGTGAAACAGTAAAACTCACAGGACTTGCAGTGACATCACAGTTGTCAAAGACATGGGAATTTTTCCTGACAAACTATTGTTGTTGAGACGCCTGCTTCAGGCAGCAGGGTGAATGAGTATGCATATTATAAACCATTGATAGGGTAGAATGATAGTTTTTTTCTTAATGTTATTGCAGTGTCTAGTGAAAATTAAATAGTCATAGAACATGTTGCGAGTGAGAAGTATGCATGCTAAGACATAAATGAAGTAACAAAATGAAACAGATTTAAGTTTTGCAGATTAAAGATACGAGAAAAAGGAAGCATGTCATACAGGAAACGTAGCTTTTTAAGGTTGCTCAATGAGTCCGGTATAGGGCCGGTTAACTTATTCACGTACAGATCCAAGCTCACCAAGTTTGTCAAATTTCCAAGCTCATCTGGAATTTTCCCAGTGATATTATTGCTATAAAGTTCCCTGTGATTGGAAAGAAAATTAAGTTAGAGTTCCCAAAGTAAAATTATCCCTTGAATAATTCAAAGATGGCAATACACATGCATGAAAACTGAATAGCACAAAAATTTCCCCAAGAATATCATTTCTGATTCACAACTTACAAGTACTGTAAATTTGGGAGCCGACCAAGTGCCGGAACTAGTTGACCGGAAAGGTTTGCATTTCCTAGATCACTGACCAAACACAAACATTTCACGATGAACACAAACGGCTATAAAAGTAAAAGTAAAAGTGATGTATGTATAACTTACACACGGATCACACTATTATCATTGCTGCAAGTAACATGAAACCATGTACATGGATTGACAAGACTGGAATCCCAGCTTTGAAGAACATCACCAGGATCTGTCAAGCTGTTCTTCAAAGAATTCAGGGCATCACCTATCATAGAAGCAATATTTAGGTGCAACATCCTTATTGTTAAATAAATTGGAGTAGAAAATTTTTCAGCTCAAATTCGGTCACATAGTCACAAATATGAACCAATTAGCCAAACAATGCTAAAAGAATAAACAACAAAGCAAATGGAAATAAACTTTTTTTTTTTTTTTGTCTGCAAGAATAAAAGCACTTGTAGATTAATTTGTAGAAGCCTTGGTCTCTATGATTAGGAAGTGATGATGATGTCAGAGACCCTTTAATACAGTTTCATAGTTGAGTCTTTTTTGTTAACCATGCTCATTTCAAATACATGTCTAATTGGAATGGACATAAAATACCCTACAGAAAAAGGACACAATGTCACAACTCACCTTCTGAATTAGCAGAAACCTTCAGCATCACGTCAAGCACCAGAATTGCACAAATGAGAAACTGTCCCATGAAGCACCATGAAGTCACTCGCTCCATGCAGCTCCAAAAGAACCTCATTCTCATGAGTCTCTCTTAGTACTAGATGATCTCCATGGTGCCCCTTAAGCTCCAAAAGCAGCGTTGACCTCGTTGACCTCAGCAAACCAGCACTGAACTTTGAAGTTAAACCCAAAAAAAAGAGAGAGAGAGAACAGGAATGAGTTATAGGTAGCTCCAAAAAGTTTCCTCCTTTTTTGTTGAAGTTCTACTTTGGAATCTATCTTGTCATGTGGGTGTTCTATGTTTTGCCATCAAATGCAGGCAAGTTCAGAATCGACATGCACATGTTCCAAAGTTTCAAGCTTTTAACTTTTCTTTCCCCCCCACCCGCAAAGTTGCAAAGACTAAAGACTTGACGAGGACAAGTCAAAGAACGTTGCATCGTTCAGTTTGAGAAATTTCTCCTCCTTTGCTTTCTAATTTTCTTTTATTATTTTTGTATTAATTTGTGAACACCGTGATGAGAAAGAGCAATTCGGATGAAAACGAGAGAGAATGATGGTTTTGAAGTTTCATATAAAACTACGTAAGAAAGGTGGATGAAACGGGCACGGTTGTTACGGTCCCCACCACCACTCCCCAAAAAAAAAAGAATAAATTAAAAAAAGAGGGAAACAGTCAACTCATGCTGGTTTTAGTCAACTAACAAAGTGATTGCTTACCGTTTCTTCTTCTACAACTGGAACATCATGTTTTTGCATTTTGCCCTTCCCAGTTTTCACGTTCTGGTAAAGATTTGTCGTGGCCAAGGGAGAAAGATGATGAAGTAGAATGTTTGTATTCAATGGTGTTGCTTACGTGGCAAGATTCTCTTAGTTAAAACTTAAAAGAAGAGAATTTTTTAGTAAATAATATAAAATTAACTATTTTATCAAACAAAATTAATATTTAAAAATTCATGTTATAAAAATCAAAAGTTAGACTCTATTTTCTCAAAATTAATTTTTTTTGTATCAAAATAGTTATATATTCTTTTAGATTTTTACATTTGATTTCTTATTGTATTAGAGGGACACTCTGCTATTAAGATTAAAGTTGTGTAGAGATAATATAAATTCTTATTATAGTTATTTTTATTATATTATTATTATTTAAAGTGTGGACCCTAATTTTTCAAGTATTATTTCATCTTTTAAAAAAAAATCTGAAAACTCTTTACTCTATAATTCACCTATATTAGATTATACTAGGTTAACGTTAAAATAGAACGGTGATTATAATCTTTATTTGAGAAGTTTTAAAAGTAATTTTTTTGAACTTTTGACTTATAAAAAGTAGTAATATTAATGTTTAATTTTTAAAATCAAATTGCAGCTTTTTAAGAAGTTATTTAGGATCTTATAGAAAAATTAGAAAAATAACTTCTCTCATAATACTACTACTTTTTATCACATTTTTATAAAATAAGCACTTTTAAAATTAAAAATCCAAACACAAAATAACTTATTCATAAGTTACTTTTAATATAGCCATTTATTACTTAAGTAATTTTTTCAAAAATAGTTTAATTAAATTGTTTTTTCAAACTGAGCCTTAGTTATTATTAGAACAGATGAAGTTAGTTTAAAACAGTGTATGCTGAATGATACTATGATTTGTATATATTGTGTGATTGGCGTTGATAGTGTTAATTAAAAATGTGATATAGGTATTTGTAAATAATTTCTTTTTGTTGGATTTTTTAATAAAAAATTTGATTAAAAATAGAGAAAAAGCAAACCGATGCTTGCTCTTGGAGATTATGCTCTATGCTAAATCGTTGTAGAAATTAAGGTTTTATGACTCCTAAACCTCCTACTAAATCGCAGGGTGCCATGGATTTGAACTTTGAATAGAGGCAAATGTAAGATACATGGATTACGTATAAATCTTGCATATGTTGCAGTGATTTACATAAATAAAAAATAATGAATTATAACAAATTAATTTAGAACAATCTAGTTATTAATTTTCCAAAAGATTTCTAACATAGTGAGTGACACATACAATGACAAAAAGTTATGGAAGACTTGTGGGCTATTGTTTCACTTTCACCTTACCACTTCATTACCAATACAAGCTACAAATTTCTTATTTTATCTGTAATAATCACAAATTGATGAAGGCTATGCTTTTTGGAAATAAAGATCACAAAAAAGAAAACAAAGGCAGAGGATGAAAACCATATGCACAAATATAAAGCAAATCAAGGCAGCATTGTGTTTAACATCCAAACATCATCTAGGACCTGAGAGTTGTTCTGGTTCCATGTTGGCATTTGAGGTTGACTCGTCACGGTTCCTCAAATTGGCAACATAACGGTGGGTGCGGTCGAATTCTTGCCGGATCTTGTCCCTTTTCTTCCATTCCTCCCATCTTTCAGCCAAACCATCACCTTCCAGCATTCTCACTACCTCAGACATGTTAGGCCTATCCATAGGAGAGTCTTGTGTGCATAATATGGCCACTTGGATTAATTGCTCCACCTTTTCTAAGTTATAGTCTCCCTGTAAATCACTATCCACCAGTTTGTCCAACTTCTTGTCATTCAGATGCCCTTTTACCTGAACCCAAAAATAAACATTAATCATTGTCACTAACACGTGGAAACAGCCAATGAAACAACATGGAAATTGGTTATGCTATAACATAAGGGAAAACATGCAATGATAAGATTAACTGATAGAAGAAAAGCACAAGCTATTCAACTACAAGTTAAAACCATGAAAATGCAATGATGATATAAATTATAGTTTTGTAAACTGAATGCCTACCCAAGCAAGCAATAAGATTTCTTCATCTCTGGCAATCCTTGCCATGTCGAAAGACCTCTGTCCAGTTATTAGTTCAAGAAGCATCACACCATATCCATAAACATCAGTCTTCTCCGAAGACTTTCCAGTTCCGAGGTATTCGGGTGCTATATGTCCAATTGTCCCTTTTACAGCTGTGGTAACATGAGTATCTTTAAACTCCATAAGCTTTGCTAAACCAAAATCTCCAACAACTGCTTCAAAGTGTTCGTCTAGCAATATATTATCAGCTTTAACATCACGATGAATAATCTTCGGGTTACACTGCTCATGCAAATAAGCAAGCCCCTTGGCAGATCCCAGCGCAATAGACTCCCGTTGTGCCCAACCAAGCGGCGGTTTTGATGGCGCACGCCCTATTGCAACAAAAAACAATAATATTGAATATGAGTTCTGAGGTTTACCTTAAGAACATTCTATAGCTTTTGAGCTATTTAGAAATGGACACAAGTACACATCATGGTTTTTTCATGCTCACAACTATCCTAAAAGAGAAAGGTCACAAACACAATTACACAACAATGATATAGAAAGGAAGATGTATATCAGAATACTAGAGATCCGCATAGCTTCAGCACGTGCCAAATAACTATAAATGACATATATGTTGGTCTTTCTTTTACAGCCAAAATTTTCCTATAGATAAATAAACAATGTTTTACTTCATGACAGGGTCATTTCTTTCCTAGGAAAGCCTCATTGAATAATGAAAGTGATGAATATCAGATCAATCCTCCTTAGAGGACCAAAAAAAGAAAGACCATAATGGATGAATAAGAGTACCTCTTAAGCAAGATGCTAGACTTCCATTAACCATCAAAGGATACACAAGCATGCGTTCAGTAGGAGTCATACAAAAACCAAGCAGCTGAAGCAAATTGCGATGCTTAGCCAGGCCAATCATTTCCACTTCCATTTGAAACTGACAGTCCTCACTGTAGGAGCGTTCCTCTTTAAGTCTTTTCACTGCTACTGGCTTGCCATCGGCTAAGCGTCCTTCATAAACCTTACCAAACGCACCCTTTCCCAACACATTTTTGGCATTGAAGTGATCTGTAGCAATTTGCAGCTCACGAAGAGAAAACTTCTTAAGCGGACCAAGGTGAACTTCAGGATTCTCCTCAGCTGCCCATAAAAAACACAAATTGTTGGTAAATCAGTAATGGAAACCATATGCAGCTTTCACCAGTGAACTAACCAGGAACATCAAAGTACTCATCCTGTGGTTTCCTTCGTAGCCAGTAAGCAACTACAATCACAGGGGCTGCAATTGATAAAGCAGCTCCAGCAGCAACTCCTCCAGCAATAGCTCCGATGGCACTCTTACCTACAAGCATTTAGAGAATTAAGAAGAAATTGAAAAAATATATATTATTACAAGGAGATAGAAGGACAAGAGATCTTCTCTTCAAGAGTGAAAGGAAACAAGAAAACATATAATTAAGCATAGCTTTTCAATTTTTCTGATAAATTAAATCCATCACCTGTACCCAAGAAAAAAAGGAGACAATACGTAACAAACAATAAAAAAATATCAACAAACCTGACTTGGTATTTTGTGGCAGAACATAGCGTGGAGATGGATTTTTTGTTTCATTCAAGTGGTTATGTTCGAAACTGGGGAGCGAAACTCAGAATTAGCAGCCATGGAATGGTTTACTTCTCAGTACTAATATGACATAAACAAATAATTCAGACCAACCTGACGGGGGTAAATGATGAAAATGAACCATTGACTGGAATATTTCCTGTTAACTGGTTGTATGATAAATCACTATATTTCCAAATAACAATGCATGATGTCAGATTCACTAAATAATATATAAGACACTAGTCTAATTAACTAGGCATCTTCAACTGAATTAGGAGTAATACTCACAGGACTTGCAGAGTCAAAATATTGGTCAAAGATATGGGAATTTTTCCTGACAAACTGTTGTTGTTGAGACGCCTATTCATGAAGCAAGGCCAGGGTTAATTAGTTTGCAGAGAATAAACTATGAGAAACTCTTGGGGCCAGCAACTTTTAGTATTTTTGACCCGCATTTTGCCAGCACAAATATTAAATTGTCATTTTACTAATTCATATGTGCAAATTCTAAAAAACGTGGATGCACATTGTATTGATTCATGGTGTGCAAAACTCTAGTAAATATAGGTGCAAATTATATACTTCTTGTGTGCAAAACGTCTGTAAATATGGGTGCAAATTATGACTGACTAAGTGCTAGCCAAAAATGATAATATTTGCTGGCTATGTAGCATTGCTCATAAACTATTAATAGAGTAACGAAACCCCTTAATATACTGTTCATCAGGGTGGAATTAAATTAATTATGCATCTTCAGTAGAGGTGACTTCTTTAAAGATGCTGGATAAAGGAAAGCTTGCCGTACAGGTCATGTAAATTTTTAAGGTTGCCCAATGTGTCTGGTATGACACCAGTTAAGTTGTTTGAGTAAAGATCCAACTTCTCCAAATTTATCAAATTTCCAAGCTCATTTGGGATAGGCCCAGTTAAATCATTATTGAAAAGTTCCCTGTCATTGAAAAGAAAAATATTTTAATAACTCCACGGTAAAATTTCCCATGAATAATTAAAAGATGCAAGAACGGTAAGAAATTGGTCAAAATCTTAAAGTAAAAAATGTATTTATGGCTTGTATGACATTATAATGCTTTCTTCAGCCATTCAACTATTTCTGAATATCATATGTTGCTTAACTTACAGCCTTTGCAAATTCTGAAGTTTACCAAGTTCTGGAACAAGATGACCCGAAATCTGTGCATTTCCAAGATCACTGACCAAACAAAAACACGTTTCACTATGTACACAGAGCACATAAAACCACAGGTAAAATGACATAAATAACTTACATGCTGGTCACACTATAATCTTGGTTGCAAGTGACATGAAACCATGTGCAAGGATTTACAAGAGTGGGATCCCAGGTTTGAAGAGCATTATTAGGATCTTTCAAGTCTCTCTGAGTCTTGAATGCATTCAGGGCATCACCTGTCATAGAAACAAGATTCAGATGCAGACATCCCTATTGTCATATAACATGGACTCTGGAGTATAAAACAAAACAAGTTTCATTCTTTTTTCCCCCTGCAAAAAATATCACATGCTGTCAATTGACATTGTAGATCAATTGGTACTGGCCCCATTCTCCTTCATTAGGAAGTGATGATGATATCAAATTTGATGTCATACTCAGAACTCATATCCTATTCAAAATGAAGTCCTATAAAAAGTCACACTTGGTTCATGATTCTAAAATTTGCAATGGCTTTCAACCCAAATGATACATGCTGTGATGCCTTGGTGAAATATTTCAAAAGCATGAAACATATTATTAACTCCTCCAGTTTAATTTTATTTCTTAGTCAAACATATCACCAAGTAACAAACAAGTAACACAGCTGACAAATTAAAAACCATGGTCATAAGTCATAACTCAAAGAATCTGTTAAATGGAAAAGGACATTTATGTAATAATAAAAAACAAGCAGAGGAGCAAAGACAAAAAAAAGTCCACTCACCTTCTTGATTGCCAGAAACCTCAAGCATAACATCAAATACCAAAGCTGCATAAAGAAGAAACGGTCCCAATCCCATTAAACATGAAACCACTCGCTCCATGTTTTGTATCCTCTTTCTTCAACCGCAGCATTTCATAAGAGCCTCATGCATAAAAGCTGATCCCCATGATACACGTGAAGCTCAAAACACGTTGACCTCGTTGACCGAAAGAAAAAAGCAGTGAAACGTGAAAAGCACAAACCAAAAAAAGGAAGAATGGGTAGCTCCAAGTTCCCTCCTTTTTCCACTGTTAATTCTTCTTTCTTTGAAATCTCAGGCTGGAGGTTGAAAATGCAGTCATGGTGGTTGTTTGAGAAGAGAGATAGAGAGATTGAGGAGGTTCAAGAGTTCAACTTTGGCAAAGTTGGGGAGACCCAAGAGGCGAATGAATGAACGTAGTTGCATCCTTTTACACACTGATGATAAATGTCTTCTTCTTGCTCCACTTTCTTTTGCTTTTTGACGTCTTTTTCTTTGCTTTATCATTTTTTTTTTGAATTATTTATGAGCACTGTGAGCTGAGAAAGCGATATTCATTCAGATGGAAAATGAAAAACCGAAAGAAAAATACAAGACAATAAAACTACAAAACCTGAATCTCTTTTTTTTGGTATCTATCCTGCAGAACTCTAATGACAGTGTGTGTTTGGATTTTAGTTTGTAAACGAGAGTTTGTATAAAATTGATTTGAGTTTGTGTTAAAGATATTTGGTAATTTTTTATCAAAATTTTTTATTTACTTTGTTCTTTTTAATGGAATCAATAATTTATATTATAATAAAATTATAATAATAAATTAATATACAAGAATTACACTTATAAATTTTAACAAAGTCAAACAAAAATATTTTTTATACAAAATTAAAAGTAAAAATTTAATAAAAAAAATATAATTATATATTTAAAATATTTGAATTCTAAAAGGACTACAAGCAAAGAAATAAAGGGTAAAATTGATAAAACAAAATAAATTCAATCCTAACGTGATTATCTAAACACAGAAGCTACAATTTCTAGCTTCTTATAAACGCACGTTAAGAACCTAAAATCACGTTGGCATTTAAAAAAAAATATCCAAACAAAAAGAAGAAGCGTTCAATGCACTCAAACATGCTTCTCTTCTTTCTAAACACACCCAATATTTTAAGTACTGCAGAACTATAAAGTGGACAACTTTCTCAAATAAACAAATTTTATTCTCATTTTGTAACGAGAACCCAATTTTTTTTGTTCTGGTCATACAAATACACATACTAACTTAACTATCATTGCTTGGATTCCAACCTGTGTGCCTTAGGACTCGAATACTATAGAATTAATTTGGTGTGATTTTATGAATTTAGAGAGTCAGATAAAAATTTTAAAATTAGATCCAATTATTATTTAAGATCCGATCTGGATCAATATAAACTTAGTTTTATCCGATCCATATGTATTTTAAAGGGACTAAAAAAGGTATATATATTTTAAATTAATTGTAATATTATGTTATATTAATTATAAGTTTATTATTTTGTTTTTAATCACATTTGTTGAATTAAGAAATAGATTAAAGAAGCATAAAATTAGAATTTATGAATAAATCTAAATTTAAATATGGTTATCAACTTCTCTGTAACAAGTATTTTTTTTTTTTTATAAATGAGTGTATCATAATTTTTTAACATAAAATTTATTAAGACCCCAATTAAATTCAGACTTCATCCGGTCGAGACTTGATTTTAGTGTGGCTCAAAAATAACATAATTTTATCAGATCTAAAATCGAATAATGATGTTAAAAATAGATTCGATCATTATTTAAAATCGAATCCAGATCAAACCAAACCCAATTTTATCCAACGCATGTCCACTGGGTTTAGTTTGAAGCAAATATTTTTGTGACTACGTCACATGGTTAATATTCGTTTTTGACTTATATGAAGGATTGAAGGGGAGAAGAAAAAAAATGCTAACAAAGAATTAACCAACAAAATCCTTTTTGTAGTGCGAAAAACCTTCTTCAGATTGTCTTGTTTGGCCCAATTAATTTATTGGTCTCCGAAATGGATTTGCAACAAATAGAACCTCAAAGGGCTTCATGCCCTTTATAATACCAAAAACAAATAATCTCAGTGGTCTGACAAAAAATCTCATCAATGTCTAAAGACCCAGAAAAGGAAAAACTACAATACCTCAGACCTTAGAATGGTTCAAATATTTATTTGTTTTTTTAATTTATTTTATAAAGAACTAATATTTTTAGTATAAAATAAAAAATTAATTAGTATTAATTTAAGTATAAAATAAAAACAAAAATATTAATTATTTAATATTTATCTATTTTTTAATAAAATAAAAGTATTTATTTAGATACAAAAACCGTTCAAGTTTTTTTAAGACTCGTGATTTGACTTCGTTAAAGGACAAATAAAATACAACCCTATTTTTAATTTTTTCTATTTCCTATCATATAATGTTTTTTAATTCAGATCAAATTACTACTCTTTTTAAACTACTTATATGTAAAATTGTTTTTGTTGATATATTTTTTTCTTGTCACGTAAAAGTAGCTAAACAAAAAAGTGCATTGGACTTGGAAGATGTTTAACAATCTAGTGCTATTTATTTTAGCATTTTGCACTAAAAGTGTTAAATGATTTAGCGCCTTCTGAATCAAATATCCTTTTTTCCTTAGCGACTTATGCGTGACGTGAAAAGAATTGAAAAATGCTACCATGACAAAAAAAAATAATAATAATAAAAAGGGACACTTTGGTAATAAACTTACAGAGCGTTACAAATTAATATAAAAGTCTTTAAATTTGGTTAGAGGAGTTGAGTTGGTCTGGCTCTATGCCACTTTCACTTATACCAAAATTTGCAGCTTATTAAACAATGTAACTACAATACTATTCTAATGATAAATGAAGTTCAACCAGATCCTTCAGATCCTCCTCTTGCTCAAACATTATTATCAATCACTCTATCTTGCACTTCTCTTTCCATACTCTGATTTTTTCTGTACTATGCCCCCATGGTTAATAATAATTGAAACAACTTTTTTGTTTAAACATTTTCACTTTAATTTGGTCTATGGAAGTTCTATAAAAGGGGTAACATTTTATTCTATTCAATTGAATTTTCCTTCTTTGGAATGACAATTATTTTATTTTTAATCAATTATTTCGATATCATGAGGAACAGAGATCAAATTAAAATAATGTTAACTACGACTGCATTTTGAAGGAAAAGTGAGACTGAATTATGTTTAAGTGTTATGTTTGGTTTAAGATAAATATGAAAATTGAGGAGTAGATTTAAAATTTAAAAAGTTAAATAAAAGTATCTTTTAAAAAAAATGTTATTAAAATTTCACTTTTCAATATCAGAAATTTCAGTCTCCTCTATTTCCACGTTCTGAAGATATTAAAATTTTGTATGTTTTTTAGTTTCTGCTTACCAAATATAATACTGAATCTCAATCCTCCAATTTTAATCTCTTAAAACAAACACTACCTACTATAACATTGTGGCATTATTATTGTCCATGCCTGAAAAGAGTCTCACTTTCACCATAAGAAGCACTGAAGCAATGATGGATTAAGTGGGTTGTGAAGGCAGAGCAATTAACATGACTTCAATTCCAAGAAATTAAAGTAATAATCAAATCCAACAAACCTTATGGACACACACTTTCAATCATTCTATTCCACCTCTAACTATGCATCAGAGTGTGCCCGTGATGACCAACAACTACCTTCTTGCAAAGCTCCAAACAAAATAAGGACTTGGCCCCATCCTTCCTTGCTCTCCAATGTGCACTTTCATTTCTCTTTTATATATAGTGAGTTGATACACTCTTTTTTTTTTAATATTAGATAAGGTATAAAATTCATATCATGTAAATATATAGACTTAATATATTGATTTAATGTTAAAGAAAATATGAGTATATAACAAATTTGCATGTGTATTATCTAACCTTTTCTTATGGAATAGCTTTTATTGTAAAATTGCAAGTTGCAACTATCTTAAACCCTAAATGGAATTTTGCTCAAGTACAAAGATAATGTAGGTGGTCCGTGACACCTCAATAATATAAATAAGAATAATAGAGAACAAAAAATTCACCGGCACAGCACCACTCCAACACCTTCTGTACCTAAACAAACAAACAAAACACTCTCTGCCTGCAATTTTTTCTTTTTCTTTCTTTTTGTTTACCTTGCTTGAATTTTTGGCCTTGGTTTCGGTTTCTGTCTGGAACAAAGGAAAGCAAGAAAGAAGTCACCACGTGACTAATAATGTTTTCATTATTATTACCCTTGCACTTGCGGTTTCCACAAGAGTACAACTGTCCAATAGAAACAGATTAATTAGGAATTTATGACATTCAAATAAAAAATTTAGCTTTGATTCATTTTCCTTTGCAAGATGTAATACTGATCAATGTATATAGATTGTAGTTTTAATTAAGTTCCTAGCTAAGGGAGAAATTTTATCTGCATTGAAGAAATTGATTAAAGTGGCCCTATGTATCTTTATTTAATTAGCCTCAATTCTTTTCTGAAATAATGGAACATAATAAACTTATCCATATAATATAACTTCTCTGTGGTCATGACTCATGACTTGACTCACTATATATCAATCATAGTCCTAATTTCAATTAGTAGTTAATTAATATATCATAGTGATTGATTGCAAGAATAATCACATTGATACAGCTAATTCCCTAACTAATAAGCCGAAAAGCAATCATCATCATGGCTGATTCTTGTTCAAGTTATGTTATAGTGGGACCCTCCATCATGCAAAATCGCCATACACAAATCAGTTGAATTCAATTTTCCAATATTAGGAAGCTAAGCATGTCATCAATATAATAACAAATGGATATGGACATAAGGTTGGTATATATGCAGAATCAGTGGCTATTCTTTATGCAACAAAAAATATTCCAACACAACCTGTGGTTAACTGGTTATGCCAAAGAAACCAAAGAGTGCCATGTGTGAAGTACCATACCCCACATTAAAATCCTCATATCAAAGTTAGTTAAGCTACATGATCCTTTTATACACAATACGTGCTTAACATATACATTATTTCATAGAGTCCTGTTAGGAAGCTAATGGAATATTAAACATCTCATGTCATAAAATCACTCATTCTAAAAATTTCGGCTGATGAGAAAAAGTAACACTAATGGTTATATTTCTAATACTGAATTAGATATCCCTAAACCTCTATTATATACATTGTACAAATATTTTATTGGCTCCCTATATTTTCTCCATTTCATATTACAATATAGTAGTGGATGCTTTTTTTCTGGCGTGTCTAATGTTGCTTGAGATAATGTTATATACCTCATCTTTGTTCACATTAAAAATATAAAACCTTTTGTGTTTTTCAAACAACATAACATTGTATATGATGTGGTCCTTCTAATTCGGCAGCCATAAATTATAATTTAAAAATTAGATAAAAAATATTAGATTTTTTCTGACTCATAAACAATCACAACTCATAATTGTTGTTCATAATTTAGCCTTTATAACCTAGTCTATTTCATATTATTCGATAATTATCACCTATACTTTTAAAAATAAGTCAAACAAATAGATATAATTATTTAAGTAAAATAAAAAATAACCTCTTCACACAATTATTCCTAAGGCCTAATAATTTTAAAAAATAGTTAAAATAGACATTAGAATTTTAAACATGCTCGCACTATAATTTATATATGTATTTACTAATATCTCGACAACTGAAGATATTTAAAAACGGTCATTTCTCTATAAGTAAGTCTATATAAAATAAAATAAGGTAAAAGATATAAAAACTTAATACTCATTTAAGTCACTCTTACTTTTTTTTCTTTAAATTGTTACTAATTTAATTATTAGAGTATTTTTATGAGTATCCACCCCATTTAGTATTTTTTAGAAGGAAAAGTTTAGGAGGCTAGCAACTTTTGTGTTTTCTGACTAACACTTCACCATCAAAGCAAAAGTGAGTGATTTTCCACCATTAGATGTAATCTCACACCATTAAAAACACTATTGATGGCCAATTGATGGTTACAAAACATAAAAATTGCTGGCCCCTAACATTCCTCTTTTTAGAATTCGACATATATTTCATCTGTAGAGAAGATAAGACGACGTCTTTTTTTTCTGTAAAAAATTATATCTCACACAGAGCCCTTACCAACAAGAACAATATATATTATCGGATAGGATATATATATGGAAAAGTATAGGGTACCAACATATTATCTGCCAACTTCTGCCAACTCTTATTTATATTTGTGTTTCATGAAAGTGTGTTCGTAGATGTGTCTAATAATTAATATATTTTAAATACATATATAAAGAGACACATCCATAAAAGTTAGCAGAAGTTGGCAGATATGCTGTTGGTAACGTAGCGAAACCGTATATATATTATGTGCAATTATTTAAACCAAAAAGAACCAACTATGTTAAAGAGTAATGTCTTAATCTGATCTGGGCACATGGTAGTAGATAAAAGGGGAGTTGGGGAATCGAAGCTGGCTGGCTACCACCCCCGCAATCATGGACTAATCATCTTCATATATGTGAAATTAATCAAACATATGTAATACCAAGTACTACCTACTATGAAGTTAGGTTTTTTTTTTTAATGAATGTGAAACGAATTACAGTAAATATGACCAATAAAATGCATGCAAATTTTTTATTTTGAGGATATTCACCGACCCACCCTAAGTATTTGCAAAAGATTAATCCTAAACCACGCCCTCCCTTCTTTGGAATGCCAATTTTGGAAGATGAATAATATATATATTTCTTCGTTTTGTATATAGTATATCATTAAAATATCATAATTCGTTTGTTTTGGAAGGATTCACTGAACATAGAGAACCTTTTTTGGTGGAATAATGAAAAAGACAACTTGTTAGTAATCACGATTCTTTCGAAGAAGTTGCTCATAAAGACAAACTACAATTAATATTTTAGAAAAATAAATGTCTTTACAACTAGTATACTTTGAATTTCGGTGTATGCGGAACCTTAGACCTTGAAAAATATTGCCATAGTTTATCTATTGAACCATATGAATTATTTGATTTTTGTTATAAGAAAATTTAAGGATCAACACTTTTATTAAAATTTAATATTTTTTTTGTTATTTTGTATAAACACAAAAATTGCATAGTTCGTATTAGAATTTGGTGCAGATATGTCAACTAATAAGGAGCATCTTATGTCATTATGTCATTTATAATATAATTTTTTTTTAAATATATCGATACAATTTTATATATTATATGTATTTTTTATAATTAAAATCAACAGTTAAAAATAACTGAAACATTAATATATCGATACACTTTAAAATTTTCTTATATATTTAAGAGCTTGAACAGAATAACCTGCTATTGCAGATCAAGTTTAGGTTATCTCCTATGAATTCATTACCACACCAATGTCTTAGTGGTTGTTTTAGTTTCCTTGACTTTGGTGGCAATGAATTGAGAGACAACAAAGAGAACAAAAATTAATTAATCTATTTATTTTATATGTCGAGTTTAACAGCTGCAGTTAATTAAAAAAACGGTGCGACTTTGTAAAAAAAGGGGTACGAGTTTAGGTGGTGTGAAGGGTCCAATTTGATTAATTGTAAAGAGTCTTGGAGACTCAATTTTTTTTAACCAATATCAATTTTTTATTTTAAATTCTAAATTTTAGTTTTAAATTTTTTTAAAACTAAAAATTAAAGAAATAATTCTATATTAAAAAAAATGAGTAATTAACTATCTAGAATATCAAATGTAGTTATCTAAAAAAATAATAATAATGTTAGAAAGATAACAATTAAAGTTATCTTATTTAATTTAATATTCATATTTTTATATATATAGTTTTTAAAATTATATAATTATTTTAGTGATAATTAATGAATGGGGTTAAATATGATTTTAGTTTCTAAGTTGAAAATTAAAATTATTCTTAAAGTTTTTTTTATGCTTTTAATTTAGTTTAGTAGGTTTGAACTGCTTATTGTGTTTGATAATTCTTGATTGTTGATAGACGTTATTGTTTAAGTGAATTGTTGATAGATGTAGTTTTTGACGCATTCTAGTTATAGATGAAACTCTGCCAAAATTTATAAAAAAAAATCTAAATATAATCGAAGTTTATAAATTACTTCGAGAAAAAGTTACTTAATTAAACTGTTGAAGATCAAAATGACCAAATACAATTTTTGTAAACTGCAAACACATTTGTAACATTTACATCTCCATAGAAATCGCGAGAGGCTATGATGAATTCAAGATTGAACGTAAACTGCTACAGGATGTAGCAATTTATGTTGGAACGCGTGATGACCAGAAATCGCTAAGGGATATAGCGGTTTCTGAAAAAATCGAACCATAAAGAAACTGCGAGAGGCTATAACAGTTTCTTCTCAATTGTGTTGTATTGGAAACCATGTGACCATGTAGCTGTTTCTTTATATAGAGAGTGTCTATAAATACCCAATATGAGGTAATGGTAAAGTAGTATAGTGTCATTTTCACAAATAGAGAGTGAGGAGAGTTTTTCAGCTCTAGTGCATTGTTCTGAAAATATTCAAAAAAGCAAAAGACTCGGTGTTAAGTTTACTTATAGAGAACCAGTGAGTATTTTTATCTGGTCATCAAATACGTTGTCAGAGCTAAAAACCAGTATATTGCAAAAGGTGGGGGTGTGGGACAAAGTGGGCGAAGAAGTTGTTCTACAAAATTCCTATTGCGGTTGTGTCAACTGATGTGAAGTATGAAATATTTGTGATAGGGTCCGATGAAGATATGCAGGTTTTGTTTCATTGTCGGCGAAATTTTCCGAAAGTGAGAATACACGAGTTGTATGTCAAGTTGGAAGATGGCGTCGACAGTTATGGGGCATCAGTGTCGATTAACTCGTGCTAAATGTTCTTTCTGCAAGAGAAATTTATATGGGACAAGACTCACAATCTCATAATTAGGAAGATCTTCGACCATCAAATGGTTAAACGGTTTCAATAGATGTTGGAGTACATACGTGAGACCATCTCACCATTCGGCTTCGCCCGAACATTAAGAAGTTACTGTACGTTCATCGGGAGACCTGAGGGGTTCAACCGTCGCCATTTCACCAACAGAGCTAAACATCAGTCAGGTCGTCGAAGTATAACGATGGGTCAGCGACTTTCATGAAAACTAAGGCCAAGCTGGTAAGTAACTTGTTTTATTTTGTTATTAAGTTTGTTTAGTATTAATATAATGTCATTATTACATAACTTAACATGTGGTTTCAAAATATGTAGTCAAAGTCATTGGATCGTAAGGCGACAATGATGGAGACCTTCAAGTATACCGACACGTTGAAGGACAACAAGGAGAGATTTGCCAATCAGCGGGTCACGGATCATTATGTGAGTAAACATCATGTGATATGCCATTTTTAAATTAATTGCAACCCTAATCATAGAATGTGTTATACAGGACTCCTACATGAAAAGATTGGAGGCCACAATCCAACAATCTCAGCGTACTAGAGACGATGGCAGCAACTCCGCCACACCAGTCGTCGATCCTTATTGGGTTTGGCATAAAGTCGCATCCGAGCCGTACAAAAATCGCGTGTATGGGCTCGGATTGTTCTTTGTTGACAACCTCCGCACATCCATGTTGAGACATTCATCCAAATTTACCACCAATCGGCGCATTGATCCCGAGGACAACATCGATTTGCGGGAGCAGGTGCTGCTCCTCACCCGAAGCCTTCACTGACAAGCTCAGCAGGTGCGGGAGTTTGAGGAGAGGTATCAGGTGATCCTCTCATGCATGACAGACACAAATGACCTCAGGCTGGAGTAAAGGTGGGAGCTGGAGCGGCTTTAACGGATAGAACAGAACATGATACCGTATGAGGATCAGATACGCGTTGGTGGTAGCGACGCTGCTAAAGGGGCACATACATCATCGCCTAGGCTGCCGCCTCAGTAGCAGGACCAGCGGAATGACGAACAATGACGACGACTTTCAGTGAGTAAGATTTTTTTATACATTATTTGATTGTATCATATCTTCTGTTATTTGACTTTTCATTTTATTCTTGCACTTGATAATTTAACATATTTGACTTCTATTATTTAGAATTTAACTACTAATTGTACAAAAAATAAATTTAAATAAAAAAAGAATTTCACCGCTAATGTCATAAAAAAATATTTTAAAAAAATTGAACTTATTGTCGGATTCTTCCGCAAAAATATTCGACGGTAAAAATGTGAGAACAAAACAGTTTGGCGCCAAATTTACCGTTGAAAAAAATTCGTCGATAACTGGCACTAGATATTCGTAGCTTAAAAACAAAATCTGCCACTAGATTTTTCGCAAGTTACTGACGGACAACAAAATCAACAGTAAACATTTACCGGCGAAATTTATACCGTTAGATTAGAATCGACATAAAATTCGATGGTACTCAATATTTTTCTTACAGTGATACTTACCTAAATATTAGAACAAGACTACAAAGAGTAGTGATATGAAAAAAAGGTGGTGAAGACGATAAAGATGACGGTGAAGAGCATTGTTGGAAAAGGATGGTGGTGTTGGATGAAGAAAAAAAAGAGAAACGGTATATTTTAGTGAAGAGGGTTGTTGGAGAAGAATTGTTAGAGAATGGTATTTTCGTTCAAAAGATGATTTTAAAATTAAATTGAATGTTACGGATGAATTTGAATGTAAAAAAAAAGAATAATTTTGATTTTCAGGATAAACCATAAAAGTAAAAACATACTTGACCTTTAGTGAATACTAAATAAAATAATTTTGAACTATTTAAACTTTTTTTTGTCGTAACAATGCTACGTGATAAGTTTTAGTAATTAAGTTTAATCGTATTGATCCAATAGTTTATTAATACAATAAAAATCAGTTAAAAATTAAAAAAAAATACATAAAAAAATTAAATTTAATTATAAAAATAATTTGTTAATCTAATATTTTTTTATTATTTTTTAAAATTATTAATTTATATTTAGTGTATATTTTATATTTAAATGTATATTTTGTATTAATAATTGATTTAAATGACTGATTTTAATGTAAATTTATCATGAATGATTAAAAAATAATGACAATGATATGACGAATGTCCAATAATGTACGTATATACAGCCAATTCATCGATCATGGCTATTACATGCAAATAAATAAAAGTCTGCAAAAACGATAGCACATAAAACTGACCAGTAGTGTTGTTTAAGCAACATGATTTTTTGTCCACAACGTGAATGTCTAGTACTTTATCCTATTTTAATTTTGGGAAGAATAAATAGGTTAAAGGGTCCATTTCATAAGTATTTTGGCGGCAAAAATAGGGTATGAACGGTGTTAATAATTTCAGCCCTAGTTGGTCTGATACATCGACAGGTTTCCTATGAACTCGCATTCTAATAATACTAAGTTAATAATAATCACTACAAGATTGAAAAATATAACAATATCAAAGTAGAAAAGGTTAATATGAATATACTTGGTTTGTACTCTTCTTAACCGTACCATATAAATCACTATCTTTTTTTCTCTAGTACAACTCACTATCTAAATTTGATCTTACATAAATTTCTCTCTGTGTCTTGCTACAAACTCATTGCAAGTTGAGGCCACCACCAAATAAAGTCAGAAAAGGAAATTGCTCCTAAGATCCATTGAAATTCTCATTACCCCTCACCATTCATGAACAAAACATTGCATCCTTGTGACAGCATGCATAGAGGATTGGGCTCTGTCATGCCATTCATGATTGTTCATTTTATTTGTTAATCTTGTATCTTTTAGGTTTTTCTTTTTTAATTCTAAATAGTGTAGAAAAAAAGCAAAAATGAAAAACATAAAGCAATTTAAAAAATTAAAATAAATATTTTATTATCAAATCTGAGTGGCCACTGGATACCACACTACTAAGTTAGGCTTATATTTGTCTACTTACCAAACCACCTGTTTAAGCAAGTGTCGGAAGTTCACATTCGCGACGGAATAATCATTGACCTATCCGGCTAGATTAAACTTGTCTTGCTATGAAGTGTTGTTCTTGTTTGGTGTTAACTATAGAAAATGACAAGCCAAAAAATCATTTATTTTGATCCAGCCTAAGATCCTGTGTTTGGAATTTGGGATCTCCCAAACTAATAAACACAAAGATCACAACAATGTTTTCAGTTTTTCACAGCTCAGTGCCACTCAGACAGAAGAAAAAGAGAACCCTTTTCTTACCCAAAATTTCTACCAACAACTTGACCTGTTTTTTATTTTTTTCTTTTTTTCACTAAATACCAATAGGCCTTTTACTTTTTCCAATCCCTTGTCCCTTCCACAAACACACATAGAGGCTTGCGGCCATACCTGCCTCACGTGATTTACTTTCTGAAGCAATTACTGCCTTTGCACAATTGTGCCCTCCATTCCAATTTACGAGAATATGAGAAGAAATCATTTATATAAATTAATAATGCATAATAGTTCTCTTAATGTAACCATTATCATGGATTATATCTGTGGTGCAAGTTGAGCATCCAAATAAAATGAGTGTCTCAAATAAAAAAGAAAAAGAGGTTGCTGAGTTTCACGGACTAGTTAAAAAGAAAACTAGTATATAGATTCCTTGATTTGTTCTGTGTTACTCTCTGACAATAGCACCTACACCTTAATAATAGGGTATCTCTTCTTCCCACTTACCAAACACCCATCACATTCACGGGCTACAACAAAACAACGTTTTATTACTTATTACCACTCCACTCAAATGCTTCCTCAATTTTTTAATTAATTAATATTCTTCTGCTCTGTGATCCACTCCACCATGTTATATCAATATTATATATATATACATAGCTCATGATATTCATAACTAGTGTACCCTTGTTTGGCTATTCCATAATGGGAATGGCTCTTTCGGAAAACAGAGCACACAAGGTCTCTGTTTTGCTCTGTTTCGTGGCTCTGTTCTTCAGCTCCAGTGGAGTTGGGGCACAGAATTCTCCGGTGTTCGCCTGCGATGTGGCCAAGAACCCTGCATTGGCGGGGATTCCCAAGTATGAATGGTGGTCTGAGGCTCTTCATGGAGTCTCTAACGTCGGTCCGGGGACTCGCTTTTCTAGTGTGGTCCCTGCTGCAACTAGTTTTCCTATGCCTATCACCATTGCTGCTTCTTTCAACTCTACTCTCTTTGAAACCATTGGCAGGGTGAGACACTTTTATAATTGTAATCAAATCACTCATTCTAAAAGTTTAAGCTGACAGAACAAAATAACTTGAATAATTATATCTCTAGTACTCTTCTCAAATAAGAACCTCTTTTGAATTTGCTTGATTTTTGCATAATTTTTTTTATTGTTTTATGCTATTTTTTTAGACATAGAATTCTGATAGTATGTGATGAATCACTCATCCCAAAAGTTTAAACTAATAGGAGGAGATAATATGAATGATAGTCTCTCAAATAATAATCATGTTAAAAATACAATGCACATTGATTAAACGGTGTTTTATGTATGACCATAGGTGGTTTCAACAGAAGCCAGAGCAATGCACAATGTAGGGTTGGCTGGTTTGACATATTGGTCACCTAACATTAACATATTTAGGGATCCAAGATGGGGAAGAGGCCAAGAAACACCAGGGGAAGACCCTTTGCTCACCAGCAAATATGCTGCCGGTTATGTTAGAGGCTTGCAACAAACCGACGACGGCGGCGGAGATAGGCTCAAGGTTGCTGCTTGTTGCAAACACTACACAGCTTATGATGTTGATAACTGGAAAGGAATCCAGCGTTACACTTTCAATGCTGTGGTGTCACAGCAAGATTTGGATGATACATACAACCCACCGTTCAAGAGCTGTGTGATTGATGGCAATGTTGCAAGTGTCATGTGTTCTTATAATCAAGTTAATGGCAAGCCAACTTGTGCAGACCCTGACCTTCTTAAAGGAGTTATTCGTGACAAGTGGAAATTAAATGGGTAGGTAAAATCAGGCAACATTTTCAGTTCTTTGTATTTTAATGCTGTCTTTATAGCAAATATGAACATGCTACATAATGTGACCGCAGATATATAGTTTCTGATTGTGACTCAGTAGATGTGTTTTTCAAAAATCAGCACTACACTAAGACTCCTGAAGAAGCTGCAGCCAAATCCATTCTAGCAGGTTAACACTTGTGACAATAGCTATAAAATTACATATTCATAGGCATCTCTTAGATTTAAATTGAGTATGTTGTTTTTGCAGGACTAGATTTGAACTGTGGTAATTTTCTTGGGAGATACACGGAAGGTGCTGTGAAACAAGGTCTTGTGGATGAAGCATCAGTTACCAATGCTGTCTCCAACAATTTTGCCACATTGATGCGCCTTGGGTTCTTTGATGGTGATCCAAGCAAGCAAGCATATGGAAACCTTGGTCCAAAAGATGTCTGCACCGCCGCGAACCAAGAGCTTGCTCGCGAGGCTGCAAGACAAGGGATTGTGTTGCTTAAAAACAACAAAGGGTCGCTCCCTCTTAATGCCAAAGCCATTAAATCATTGGCAGTTATTGGTCCCAATGCTAATGTGACAAGAACCATGATTGGAAACTATGAAGGCATTCCATGCAAATACACATCACCTTTGCAAGGGCTAACGGCCTTAGTCCCTACAAGTTATGCTCCGGGATGTCCAGACGTGCAATGCGCCAATGCGGTGCTAGACGACGCGAAAACAGTTGCAGCCTCTGCAGATGCAACGGTTATTATAGTTGGAGCAAACCTGGCAATAGAGGCTGAGAGTCTTGACAGGATCAACATTCTTCTTCCGGGACAGCAACAACTTTTGGTGAGTGAAGTTGCCACTGTCTCCAAGGGACCTGTGATTCTTGTCATAATGTCTGGAGGAGGCATGGATGTTTCTTTTGCCAAAACCAATGACAAAATCTCCAGCATCTTGTGGGTTGGATATCCCGGCCAAGCCGGTGGCGCTGCTATAGCTGATGTCATCTTTGGATTCCATAATCCAAGTAAGTTTTCAGTATTTTCTGCTGAGAAATGCTAATAGACCGTCAGAATTTATTATTTTTAATCATCATTTAGTTATCAACCCAATTTTTTTAGTCTAGTAATTCAACGACATATTCTATCCCATACTTTTAAACATTGATGGTTAACTAATGGCCAAAAATAACAAATTCAAATAGTCCTCTAGCATTCTTCGTTTCTGTTTTCAGGAATTTGAGATTGAAATGTTGGTGTTAATATTGTTGATGCAGGTGGAAGGCTACCTATGACATGGTATCCACAATCATATGTGGATAAAGTTCCAATGACCAATATGAACATGAGGCCTGATCCTGCAACAGGCTACCCAGGTAGAACATACAGATTTTACAAAGGAGAAACAGTTTTCGCCTTCGGAGACGGATTAAGCTACTCGAATATTCAACACAGGTTAGTTAAGGCACCACAACTAGCATCTATTCCCTTAGCAGACAACCATGTATGTCGTTCTTCGAATTGTAAATCGGTTGAAGTTAGTGATGAGCATTGTAAAGAGTTGGTTTTGGATATTCACCTTGGTGTGAAGAACATGGGAAAAATGAGCAGTGGCCATACAGTGTTCTTGTTCTCTACACCTCCTGCAGTGCACAATGCACCTCAGAAACATTTGTTGGGATTTCAGAAAGTTCAGTTGGCAGGAAGATCAGAAGCATTGGTTACATTTAAGGTAGATGTTTGCAAAGATTTGAGTGTTGTTGATGAAGTTGGCAACAGGAAAGTCCCCTTGGGACAACATCTTCTTCATGTCGGAAACTTGAAGCATCCTTTGCGTGTCAGGATTTGAAACAATACTTCAAACCATCTACATTTTTTTTTTTTCATTGGCTTCCTTACAAGAATTTTTTAAGGGGGCAAAAAATAAGCTTAAGGTAATTGTAACAAATTTATCTGGATTTTCTCTTATTTAAATAAGTGAAATCAGGATCAATTGTATAAGCAGTGACCACATTATTATTTTTGTGCTTAATTTATAGTATCTTTTAAAAAATTATAACTGTGGTTGTATGTACATGAAAAAGAACAACATTTAAGTTAAACATGAAGAATTTTCAAATTTACAAGAATAAGTGAAGTTTGTTAGAGAATGTATTAATTATTAAATTTTAATTTAGGAACCAAATGTCAGAGGACTATTAAAAGTTCTTATGTACGTACAAAAAATTATTTCATTATATGTGTATATTTATATACACTAAATGTCAGGACTATTAAAATTTATTATTTTTTTTATTAATTAATTATCAGTGTTCAAAAATATAAATTAAAATATGTTGTTGGATTATTAAATTAAAAAAATTGGATTAATAACTAAAAGTGATGAACAGAAATAATAAATTTTAAAGACCTTTTAATATTTATCTTTATATATATTGATTTATATAATTTTTTAATTAAATAATAAATTATTAGAATAATCAAAC
>NC_029774.3:129941814-129949471 GCF_000817695.3 Arachis duranensis
TTTATAATAAATTAATAATTAAATTTATTTACGGTAATATAATAAATATGTATTTCAATACATAATAGTTAATTGATAACTAATTTTTTTTGTGTACTCTAAATATGATCCTATTTGCATATACAATGAGTTAATCATAAATGTAAGGTTTAATTATTTTATTAATTTTTATAATTTTATCAAATTTTTAATTAATTTTTTATACTTTTTTAGTTAGATTTTTACATTGTATTTAATTTTATAAATAAGTTATTTTAGTATAAAAAATATTAGAATTAACTAAATATTTTTTCGTGAACTAAGGGTATTTATCGTTAAAAATTTAACTAAATCTTTAACTACATATATTTTAAAAGAAATATTATGATTTTAACATTTTTATATGAAAATAACCTAATTACAAAATTATAAATAGGACAGAGATTTAATTAAAAAATATATATAAAAATTTAATTAAAAATCTGATAAAATTATAGAAAATAATTAAATCTAAATATTACTTGTCAACCACAACATAACAACACTACTAACCAGGCAAATGATTTGGTACTCCTCTCGGAGAAAAAGGTTATCGATAACATTTTCAAAAATAATTACAATATAATTCCTACTTTCTCTTATTTGAAATTACTAAAGTATTTTAAAATTTTTGATATTTTCATTTTGTTAACCCAATTTCTTTCACACTCCACCAAATTGTTGATAATTATATTAGGTATATATTAAAATTAATTATTAAAATTAGTTATTAATATAAAATATATAAAAAATATATACTAAAAATAAATTAAAATTATAAATATATTTATATTGGCTCATTAGCTTTTCAAGTTAGATTTCATAAGGCCTCGTCTTTCTATCAAATTTTAGCATGCCTTTTGTAGTGCTTGCATTAGATAAATATCAACCAATCAGAAAATTAAAGTTTATCTAACTCTAGATATTTATCAGGACTTATGACATCTCAATAAAGATGAATAATAACAAATTGAGTACAACACGAGGAGACGTGTAATGTAACAAGGTTCATAATAACCATGCCAATAGGCTATGATTCAGTTTGGGTAACCAACTTAATTAAGTTTCTTTTGATAAAATAATTTAAATAATAAATGACTATGTTAAAAATAACTTATAAATAAGTTATTTTGTGTTTGAATTTTTAATTCTAAAAATATTTATTTTATAAAAGTGTAATAAAAAGTAGAAGTATTATGAGAGAAGTCATTTTTTTTTAACTTCTCTATAACCTCTTAAATAGCTTCTTAAAAAGTTGTAATTTGGTTTTCAAAATTGTACCAGACATTAATACTGCTACTTTTTATAAGTCAAAAGTTAAAAAAAAGTTACTTCTAAAATTTTTCAAATGAACCCTATGTGACTTAATGATAATGCATTATAGCACATTAAATGGCTGAATGTTTTCAGAATATTAAAAAATAACATTAAAACTTTATAAAATAAAACCAGCATAGGTAAAGTATTTGACGGAAATTAAAAAAATTAAAAAGATAAAATATTAAATATTTATACAAATATTTTAAATTACATCTTTAAGTTTGACATAATTTTTTAAAATTAAAACTAAAATAAGAGAACTCAATTCTATTATATGTTCCCTCACCTCAATTCTATTATATGTTGCATTCCGAATATTATTCATCTGACAGAAAATTTAGATGCATTAGAATATGAATTTTGCCTATAAAATTTAGAAGTTGTAATTGCTCAATCATAAATTGAGTTCTTTAATAAAACTAATTTTATCTTTTTTTAATTGAGTTATAATATCTAATTAGTTATTCTAATTATCTTTTGATAAAATATAGCTCATTTTGTCTTTATCTTAAATTTAAAAAAAAAAACTCAACACAAAAATAGAAGAAAAAAGATAACAAAATAAAATCTACCTAGAACAAATAAAAGAAAATAATCAACACAAAAAATACTAATAGTTATTTCTATGTTATTTTCGGTATTGCTATCAACAATAAAAGGGATCCACACCTAACCATTCTTTTTAGTTTAAAAAGGACAAGTTGATAATGTTGTCAACTCCTTTTTTTTTATTCTGAAAAATTCTTCTATTCATTTCCAACCAAATGAGTCAGATAATCGCACAAAAACACACAATCCATCTCTTGCGCTCCTCCTTACTAATTGATATCTCAGTCCAACTTTAAAAATGTTCTTTTAACGTTCCCGGGTAAGACCAACGCCTCTCAACAAATGATATCCATGCACACTAAACCTGCGAAGAAAAATCACAACTAAGAAACGAGTGGCCTGGTGACCATATTTGACACCTTTGTTACATAACATGCATACAACATCTTCCTGGCTAACACCCCCAAACCGACTCAGCCTTTCCTTCGTATTGCCAGACAAACAGCTCCACTCTTGGTGGAATTGGGCCTTTTCAAATTGTCCCAATAAAGCTATAACTTGTTATATCCTCCGGAATCAATTCCGCCTGCAGCACCTACACAAAAGAGTTAGTAGAAAATACACATTATTTATCAAATTTTCACACAACTTTATCCTCTCTATCGTATGCAAGTTTGACCAGTCTTAAGGTATCATGTAACTGATTTACTAGATTCAGCTCCCATTGAAAAATCTTTCGCCTCCATTGGAAGTTCCATATCTATTCTAATCCATTCCAAAACCTACAATCCCCTATTACATATTCTCTTTGGTTTGAAATTGAGAAGAGTCTCGGAAACTGATCTTTCAAATAACTACCACGCAGCCAAATATCCTCCCAGAATCAAGTCCCTCTTCCATCACCAATCTCCATAGATAACTCAGTAATCATCTTCTGTCTTATATGTTGATCATTGAACTGTATCTGACAAATATCCTTCTAAGGGTTCCCCCTAGTCCCGGAACAGGTAATACCTGAGAGGACAGTAAGACATTTGGGTTCAGGTTATTACATGAGTAAACCACTTTCTTCCACAACGGACACTCCTCCTTCGAGAAACGCCACCACCACTTAAACAAGAGAGCTGTGTTTCGCACCGTGGTATCCCCGACTCCTAACCCATCAAACATTTTGGGAGCCTACATCACCTAACCAAGGTCAAACCATTCCTTCCATCCTCTTTACTCTATATAAAACTTTTCTGCAAGGAAATCAGTTTCTCTGCAACAGCCTTCGACATCTTATATAAACTCAAATAATATACAGTGAGACTATTCACATTGAATTTAATGAGCACCAACTTACCAACTTTATTGAGAACCTTGGCTTTTCATATACTAAGTTTCTCCTCCACTTTATCTATAATAGGCTTCCAAGTCTTAACCAACCTCAAGTTAACTCCTAACGAGATTTTCTGGTACTTAACTAGGAGAACGACTTCCTTACAGCCCAACACGCTACACATGCACTGTACCCACTGCTCGTCACAATTAATAGGAATCAAGCTGGATTGATCAAAATTAATACTTAACCCTGACATCGATTCAAAACAACGAAGAATCCTCCTGTAATTCTTAATGGTCTCTTCCTCTGGAGAGCAGAAGAGAATAGTATCATCCACAAATTGAAGATGCGATAACTGACTATGATCTCTCCCAACCAGTAGCGGAGATATGCGGCCGTTTCTAACCGCCTTCACAAACATCCTATGTAGAACATTGACAACAAGTACAAATAAAAATAGAGATAGTGGATCACCTTGTCGCAGGCCTCTTTCCATCTTAAACACATGGAACACGTACTAACACACTCCATAATCTACCCCCTCCATCTTCGTCCAAATCCCGTCTTTTGTAACACAAGGTCCGCAAAGCTCTACTTGACTCTATCATTTGCTTTCTGGAAGTCTAACTTTATTATCACCACTTCCTTCCTTCTCAATTTAATCCACTGAACTGTTTCACACGCAATAAGCGCCCATTGTGAATCTTTCGTCCCTTAACAAAAGTACTCTGTGTCTCATCTACTATCCCTGACATTACTGCTCGCATTCTCCTAACCAGCATCTTCGAAATGACTTTATACACATACCCTACCATGCTAATCGGCCTATGGTCTTTGATTTCCCTTGCACCGGTAAACTTAGGTGCCAGTACCACCCAAGTGACATTGGCATCTACCAGTAGCCTGGACGTTTGGAAAAAGTCCAACACTGCTGCCGTGAATTCAGATCCAATTTCAACCCAACACTTTTTTATGAAATTCATGTTGTACCCATCACTTCCTGGAGTCTTAGATGATTCACAATCCTATACTGCCTCTTTAACCTCCTTAGGAGTCGGTTCCACCTCCAAAGCCAAATCATTTCCACCATACCATCTCTAAAACCCACCAAGGGAGACTTCTCCTGATGATATAGATCCTTATAAAAGTCCCCAATTGCAACTTTAATCATTGCTTGATTCCTTATCAACCTTCCATTAATAACCAAAGCATCAATCCTATTGTTCCTCCTTCTTGTCGAAACTAAGTTGTGGAGGTATCTTGTGTTTTTATCCATATTCCTCGCATGTCTAGAACGTGACATTTGCTTTCAATGCAGTTCTTTCCTTACATACTATTTTTCACAGCAAACAACAAGCAACCTCCTTCTTGCCTCTACCGTTGCATCATAAATCCCATCACTCATCGTGTCATCAATTTTCTTAATCTCTTCTTCAAATATCATAATTTTCTTGTTCATGCCACCAATATTTCTTTATGTCATCTTTCCAAAAGAACTATAAAAGCCTTCAATTTATCTGTGAATTGCACTTCGTTTAAAACTTTTCATTTCTCCTTAACCATCCTAAAAAAATCTTCATATGTAAACTACGAGTTGATGAATACCACCCGAAATATGGAATTTTATAAATGCAAAGCACTGTTAATAACTATGGTAAAAGAAAATCGTGTTGCAAAGTCAAATGAAAAATAATCAAATATGATTAGAAACAATCAATATATAATTAAAGGAATAAATATATGAGTAAATTAATTAAAAAATTGGAGAAATTTTTAATTTTTTTACTTTAAAATGATCAATTTTAATATAAAAAACATGATTGTGGTACCAAATAGTTAAAGCAAAAAAATTAAAAAATTAAATAAAAGACTTTAACTCTAAAATATACATTCATGGACTATAAATAAAACTCTCTTTGTATGTAATATCAAATTTAGGTATAAAAAAGAATAACATAATTATTAAAATGATACTATATAAAATTTTGTGTACTCAACTGTCCAAATGTCGATAGTTTTGAGATATGGTAGGATTAAACAGATGTGCGGTCTGCCAAATTTACGTATCTCCCTAACAAATTAAATAAAATCAGTGCACATACTCTCTAAAATAATCATGATAAATAAGAATATACTTTATAATATAAAATAGGACTTACTAATATCCGAGATTCTATCGGAGGGCAACACTACACGGAGACTCCAAGAACATCCTTTTGCATATTGTCTGCAATACACATGGTACTTTGATCGGTCCGACTCCACAACTTTGTACTCAACACTTCTTCGAATGCTATAATTCTTCACACCTAGCATGCTAGCCTCCATGCTTTTGAATCTGTGACTAATATGAAACTTTATACCACCATCCATATTGTAATTGTCTCTACCCACATTGAAGAATTTAGTTTCCTCGTGCATCGCATTCAAAATTAATGTATGATAGTGACTGAGTACAGCTGACAACTCTGGAATTGGTTTTCGGGTAAGAAAAAGATACTATCTTGATCCACCGACATTAGTCTCTGGTACAACCTTGTCCTCCTCCTCATCCTTGGTAACATACTCTTCATCTAGTTCCTCATTGTCCACGTCCATATAGTACTAGTACAGTGCAAAGGTAGTAGTGCAAGAGGTGGGTCATCGTGGACAAAATTCGAGTGTCCAAAACCACCACCACTAACATCACCAATCTCTGTCAAAAGTTCTATCACTTGTTTAGCCATAATTTTTCTGTGAACATCAAACATGAGGCACACATGCTCATTGCCATCCATCGAGTCAAAAAATACGAAATCAAAATACATTATTTTCCATCTATGCTAGCAACATATACCCAACTCTTCCAACCTATTTTGTCTCAATAACACCGAGACTCGTCAATATTAGACTCTTTAACTCAGACAAAGAATTTAGTTTTCGAGTGCACAATAGAATAGGATTGTCATACTCAAATACAACTTCATTGTCATTGTTTCTCATGTGACAGTTGGGATGTACACTTATAACAACATATCCACTACTACTACATATTTTGAATAAACTTATTGAAAATAAAAAAGAAGTAAAATATTTGTAAAGAAAAATAATGGTTGCAAATCCTTTTATAATTAATCAAAATTTGTCATACTATAATTCGTTTGCATTGCGTTTAAGTATATTTCGTTTATAGTATAAACGAAAAATATGCAGATCATTCTCTCTTATATATTATGTAACCTAATGTATCATATCTCATTTACAATGTAAATAAGATACACTATATAAATGAGATAAATAAAAAATAAAAATTGACAAAAAAACTACACATAACATATATCTATAAATAAAATAATTATTTATTTTAAAAAAACCTTCATTTGTGTGTGTGTGTGTTTTTTTTTATCTTTTATTAGAAAACTATATAAATAAAAATGCGACAAGACCTAGTATAATATAATAAGAAATTTTTAAATGTTCTGAGAGTAAATTAGTCTTTCTACTGAATTATTTATCTTTCATATTAACATAAATAATATAGAATAAGAACATTCATTTACTTTAAGATCACACAAAATATTTTCTAATACAATGCTCTTTTATCCTCTAACCTGTTCACGGTTTCAGATTATTTATGCCCAATTTTTTTATTTTTGAGTAAAGTATTATTTTAATTTTTAATATTTGAGTCAAATTTTAATTTAATTTTTAATATTTTTAATATTTTATTTTAATTTTAAAATTTTTTAAATTGATTTAATATTGTTCTATTATTAAATTTAATTCAATTAATTAATAAAAAAACTTTTATATTAGTGATAATTAGTAGTAGACTAGTAAACTGACCATTCGACCAATTCGCTTATTACACATGAATATATGATAATAATGTAATGGGTCGCATTATCTGTGTTTCTTGAAAAAGAGTTGGGCTTGAAACTTAGATGAAACAATGTAATTATTAAAGCAAACTTTACAATGTTTTTCGGCCTTTGAAGAAACAACTGGAAAAGCTCATGCTACTACCAAAAACCAAAAAAACTTCGGATGCCGTGCCTGTATACAACCTCTTAACCTATAAAAAAAAAAAAAAAAAAAAAAAACTATACACAATCGTGCATTAGTGATTATCAACAAAGGTTACTTTCCTGTCCAAAAAAAGGGGTTAATTTAAGTGATACATCCTTAGCTTGTTTTTCTTTGCGCAATTTGTTGAGTTTTGGTTCTGTTTTCTATGAATGATGTCTGTGCTTTTAAAAATAAAAAGCAAAAATTCGAAGTATCAAAAGTTATGCTAGTAGAGTATTTGTTGCTAGTGGATTAATTTGTAGCAATGTACTAATTGTTAATCTATCATTTTATTAACGGAATAGTAGTAACAAATGCATCTGAAAATAGTATTATTAAAATAAAAAAACTACAATTTTTTTCTTAATTTTCTTTATATATAATAAAAGATGATATTAA
>NC_029774.3:129949481-129970344 GCF_000817695.3 Arachis duranensis
CAATAAAAATAAAATTATAATTATAATTATTTTATAATTAATTTAATTAATTCCTAATAATTTAAATTTTAAATTTCAAAAATATAAGAATTTGGTTATAAGAAGTTAAGTATTCTTTCATTTTATGCCTTTGAAGTGACAATTGACAAATGACAACACGTGTAGTAGTTATGAATTCTTTTTCTTGAAAAAAAAAAAAGCCAAAAAACAAAATCTTTCCTTAACCACTAGTTAATTGCTGAATATCTTCCTTGCTTGCGTAATTGATCAAAGGTATTAGTTGGAAGAAACTGACAAGCACAAGCCTCGACTAGGTGGGGCTTAGACTGAACTTAACTATGCTTCTTTTTGGTTTTTTTTTTTAATCAATCATTTTTATTTTTTTTATTTTTTGCACAAGAAAGTATATTATACAATTTTATTAATATCATCAGCTTGTTCTTGTCTCGATATCATTTTTCAAAAGTAAAAATAAGATTTTTGATAATATAAAAAATATTTCTAGGTTTTTGATAAATTTAATTTTATTTCAAAATTAAAATACACTTGTAGAATACTAGGATATATAGTGTATACTCATTTTGAAACTCATAAAAATACTCATTAAGATCTGATGTTATCAATAATCATGATTATTTATTTTTATAAGATATTTTATTCATTCATAAATATAAAAAAAATTATCCGAAAAATTTTCTAACATAATTTATTAATATTAGATTATTGGATTAAACATGTTTTGATATATTCTTTTCACTTATCTCCTTTTATTAACTCTAGAAAATTGTGCATATATAATGTGTACGTATGTGCACTAGACATTTAACTTAAAGCTCATTTTTAAAAAAAGATTTAATTAATTTATGTCCTAAAGATATATTTTAAAAATATAATAATAAAATTTTTTAAATATTTTTAATATATTTAATGTATAAAAAAAATAATTTTTATAATAATTTTTAGAACATAAGTTAGTAAAATTGTAAAAAAATGGTTAAAAACAAATTCATCTTTACATTAATAATGACGGAGTATATCTCAATTCAGTAATGTTAGAAAAATAAAAAAAACAGTTAAAATTTATTTTATTTAATATTTATTAATTATTACAATAATTAATAATAAATATTAAATAAGATAAATTTTAGTTATTTTTAGTTAATATTTTTTTGTTATTAAACATTTCGGATCTCAATTATATACATTAATACTTCACTAAAAGGCTTGTCTACCTGGGAAATTTCGCTTTCCAAATTGTAATAATTTATCCCATCCATTAATTGTTCATAGATTATTCAATTTGAGAATGGTGAACAGATATGGCTTGTATGAACGCCAAGGGACACTTCATTTATTTAGTTCTTCTGATGGGAAAAAAATGAAAAAAAGCATATCCAAAAAGGTTCAATCAATAATTCAATATATCTAGAAACTATGTATTGCTTTTCACTGACTCCAAGAGGCAAGCTAACAATACATAACCAAAAAATAGTCATGTCAAGTTATATAATACTATAGACATTCGCATGGTAACCTTATATACACGTATTTATACATCCGTATGCATTTCTACGTACGTACATATCATTCGTCATAATGAGTATATTTTTCTTGGATATACATATAAATATTAAAAAAAACATTAAAATATTATCAAAACTTATTATTTTTAATAATTATTTTTAATTATTGATTTAATTTATTTAATATAATAATTCAACAACATATTTTAATTTATATTTTTTAATATTAATAATTAACTCGTCATAAAAAACTATAAATTCTGATGCCATTAATATATCTCAAACAACATTGAGTTGATGATCATATTATAAAAAATTTTTTAAGTATAACAAAAATACCAATCTTCTAATTATTTAAATTTTTAATTTCAATTAATATATATTATATATTTTATATAATTCATATTAACTGTTAAAATAATTAAAATATCAATATTTTCGATACACTTAAAATTCTTCCCGTATTATATCACAACAAGAAGGAGCGTGCCTTCGAAGTACAAAGGAAAATCCACGAACTAGTGCCTTCCATCATGATATACGGCGAAACAAGGAAGAACAAAAAAAAATAAAAAATAAAAATGTAAAGATTCTTATTGCGTAGTGGGGTCCTTTCAGGGAAGGTTATGGCGTCACAAACCGATCTCCATAGAGACTACCCCATGTGTGTGTCACACTCCAATTATTGGTACCCAAATCCACCAACCGCTTATTGCCACGTGTCAACTCATTTGTTTAGCGGGGTCACTGTTTCTCTTGACGCTTTTTGCGCGGGGTCCACGGGCCTTTGTGTGAGTTACGCACGCGCGGTCACACGCTCGAGGCGCAGCGTGAGAGAGGGCGTTGAAGCTTTTGAAAGGGTTCCGTTAAGCAACGGTTGCGATCGTGCGGTTAGTTAGGTCCGTTTGATTAAGATTTGCAGCTGTTTGGCGATGGGGACACGTCACGTGGCTCTGCCGTTTATTACAATACGGGGAAATTTTTAGTGCAGCCGCGTTTTGTTTGGTATGGCTGTTGGATGCAGCGAACTGGCGGCGAAGGGTGGTTGTCGTTGTTTGAGTGGCGTGGCTGGTCCTTATTATTAATATTGGCTTGGCTTCTATAAATAGTTAGGTGACGTTTGGAATATATAAGAAGAAAAGCTCGTCCAAAACCTAAAATCTATAATAAATTAATAATATAGAAATTGCTTCTCACCAATGGTAATTTAAGCCGTTGGGACGGTGATGGTGACGGGTGATCGTCATGCTTGGGCAAAGTTTTGTTATTTAGTAATATACTAAACTAAATAATTCATATATAAATTAAATTGAGATGAAATTGCTTGTTTTGGACGACAGCAATGAACTTGTGGTGCATAAATTTTTCTATTTTTTTAATAGGAGGTGTTCTTGCTAAGTTTGGCTAGTATATAACTCGCCCGTCGATAAATGTCTTTAAATATTTTATCGATATGAGTTATACGTCGGCAAGAATACAACAAAGAGGTGAATACCTACAAAAAATATTCCGATGCTCAAGTTAATAAGTGTTTAAAAGGTATAAGAATAATTCTATGAATATATAATGTATATAGAAATTTGTGCCTTTTATAGGCATAGAATTTATGAATGATATTCATGTTATGACCGTTTGGTCATTAAAATGGAAATGATGGTCATTAAGTTGGTAATGAATGTGTTGGTCACAAGCAAATAATGAATGATAGTTAACCCCGAATTATAACTCATAATGCACAATAAAGACCGAGTTATAAGGTGACGGATCACAGCTCTTAAGTTTTGTCTGCCAATCATATGATCCAGGTTAAGTTTAGAAAATAAAATGAGTTATAACTCGGTTAAAAGATAAGTAAATAATAATATGGTGAGCACCCAAGCTTAGTCGGGTTATTATGTCGGCACTTATTTAAAAAATAACTGAGTGATAAGAGTCATTCGATCAAGATAATTGTGTGGGAGATATTTTTCCGCTTAAAAACAATTTTAGCATTTGATTGTATGTGAACTGAAAAGTTCAGAAATAGATATCCAATGACGGAATCGATTGTATGATTCGAGGATATAATGATTAATTGTCTTGAAATTTTTTTCGGCCCACAATTATTTATTGATGAATTTCTCGCTCAAAGCAATTAGTTATTAAATATTTACAGTTTATAGTGAAGGTCATATGACATGAATAAGATAAATGAGAAAATGAATATGTACAAGGTCGCAACATATGTTGAATAATATATATTGTAAAAGTAGAAGAGTTTTAAGTAGAAAAATATACTTTGAAAGTTGATAATTGTAGATAAGAAGATGACATATATGAATATCATACGTGCCAAATGTGAATATCTAAATTTTATTTTATAAGATATGCTTTAATTTTGGTAATAAAACAATAAAATAATAGTTATTGAATTATACATTTAGTATAATATTTCTAGCCGTTACAGTATGACGAAGGATATTTCTTGTGCAATAATAGTAAATTTTGAATGGTTGCATGTGTTTTTGCTTAACTTTTTGTATTAAACAAATAATAACATAAAAGTTAATAGCATAAAGTGAATAGTGTAACAGTTATATACAATTGATATACAATTAACTTTTTTATGGAATCCAATTTTAAGATTTGAACTCATCATTACCGTCATTTAATTGTATAAATGAAATCATCAAGTAATAAGACTATAATACGTGATGAAATAAAAATTCAATTGACATAGTTGTTATATGTCATTATTGTAAATGAATGGCTTTGTATCCTAATATTGAATGTCTCTTTCTCATTTTTTTTTCAAAATAAAAACACAATAATCAATGATCTTTAGTAATAGAAATAAGGAAGATGAGTATTATCTTGCAAAATATAGATAAAAATAGAGAGAGAGAGAAAAAGAGTATACTATTTGTAAGAATTATTCGAATAATAGAACATATATTGAGGTTTGAATATAACTAATAAATTAGTAAATATTAGTTACACAAAATATAAATATAAAAATATGTGAATAAAATATATAATTTTACTTGTGTAAGTAGAGAACTTTAAAAAACAGAAAAAGTAATAAAAATTTGATAAGTGAGTTTGCGCTCGAATTGATTGAAAACCGAGTTTGTTCTCGAATTGATTGAAAGCCGAGTTTGTTTTTGAATTGATTCATTGATCGATTATAAGATGTGAAATATTATGATACGTAAAAATAAAACAATTTGAATGTATAAAGTACATACTTTATAAAAAGTTATGATAGATTAAAATTTGATAAGAGGTATTAAATAAAATCTTAAACAAAATTGATGAAATTGGTTCAAAAATTTAAATGTAATTCAAGTTTTATGAACACGAGGGTAGTAGGAATTATTTTACTCTTCCCACAGACGACACCAATTATTCTTGCTGAGTTTGGCCGGTGTATAACTCGTCCGTCGATGAATGTCTTCAAGCTTCTCGTCGGGATGAGTTATACGTCGGCAAGGAGAGAACAATGGGATGGATACTTGCAAAAGACACTCCGACGCTCAAGTCAGTAAGTGTTTAAGAGGTATAAGAATAATTTTATGAATATAAAATGTAAGACATGAAATAGAAGTTATCATGTATTGTATATTATAATAATTATATGAATATAGAATATAAGACATGAAATAAAAGTTATCATGTGTTGTATATTATAATAATTCTATAAATATAGAATGTATATAAAATCTATAATGTATATAGAAATTGGTGCTTTTTATAGGTATAGAATTGATGAATGATATTCATATTATGGTCGTTTGGTCATTAAAATGAAAATGATGGTCATTAAGTCGGTAATAAAAGTGTTGATTACAAGCAAAGAATAAATAATAATTAAGGTTGAGTTATAACTTATAATGCACAATAAAAACTGAATATAATGACGGATCAGGAGGTAAACTAATTTTATGTGCATTTAGAATGAAATAAAGAGAACTGTGGTGTCACTGGTTTTAACATTTAACTGAAAAGAAGGCGGATTGTTATTTTCTTAATTTTTATAATATATATACACACAATAATGTAAAATTAATTTCATTATTAATTATTAGTGCAAGGAAATTAATGTTTTATACTTTTATATTATTTTAATTGCATTTATCATTAAGTACTAGTTAGAATATCAAACAAAATTAAATAATGAATTGTTTATAAAAAATATTATGTAATTTAGTTATAGTGAAAATTCAGGTGCAGTCGACTTCACGTGAAATTAATAACTGAGAACTGTTAAATAATTTGATTGATTTGACTAAATTTTCATCTAACAACTCTCAACTATCAACTTCATATAAAGTCGATTGCACCTGAGTTTTTACCAAAATTATATATATTAAATATGGTTAAATAAAACCTTTCTGTAGTTTACAAAAGATGTTGTGTCTACAGTATACTTATCTTTTTATTCATTTATTTATTTTATATTTTTTGTTCGTCTCTTTTCGCACCTTCTTTTTCCTTTAATTTGTAGGTTTAATAAACCAATATGCTCCTTAAAAATTGCAATAAGTTTAACAATACATGCCATGGCTAATTTATTACTAGAGTTAGTGTAAAGTAGATTTAAAAGATATTATCTATATGAAAAGAAAAAGTATATGGAACCAACTAATAATCAGCCAAGAATGGAACAACATAATTAATTATAATTAGTTTTATTAATTTATAATTTAATTTGTTTGTTAAATTATTGTTGACCACGTTAGTGTTAGGAGAGAATAGGAGAGAATCACGGAACAGATGCTTTGATCATTCATTAGTTGATTCCATATAATTAATTATGTTTTATTAATGCGTAACACATGAAACATAGAAATTATATCCAAAACCATCCAATTTATAAGAAAAAGAAACATCCGTGTGCCTATTAGTAGCAACATCCGATTACCAGTTGACTAATTCTTAGCTTATATAGAGTTGGTTCCCTAGCATTGTTGATATGAAAAAGAATTGGAGATGAATTCATAATCTGCCAAGTTGTAATAACAATAATTAATAATTAATTTTTTAATAAAATTAATATGGTAATAATCAATATTATTGAATTTGATCATACAATAATTTTTTATTCAATTTTTGACATTTGATAGTCAATTTAAAAACTTCATATTAGATGCGTATTATAATGATAAATTCTAAAATTTAAATGAGATTGGTGTTCTTTTTTAAAAATCGATTTGAAAGAATATTATCTATCAATTGGTAGTTTTTTCTTTTGAAATTAGTTTTAATTTTTTCATAACAATTACACTAACTGAATGAACATTTTCAACTCTGAATATCATTAAGATTAGAGCTAATTGTATGAAAGGTAGATTTTAAATATTTTTAAATAATTGTTTATCAACATATATATATAAAAAAGAGACATTTTGATTATATTGTCAATAAAAATTTATTCAATTTTTTTAAAATATGAAATATACAAAATAAAATTCTAAATTATATGTTATTATTTCAATTACTATTTTAATTTTTTAATTTATAATTAGATAAGGACTAATCATATTTTATAATAACGAAATATAATTATACCAACAATTATGTTATGTATACATAAAAAAAATTACTTGTACAAAATAAATTTTGAAATACAAAATATATATATATATATTGAAAATAAGTTAAATAATATATATATTTATACACAAATTTATAGTAGATAATTTCCTAGCTAATTTTTTATGTAAGTATAATATTTTTATTATAAAAATTATTATGTTATATATATTTTGTCCTCACTATCAAAATTTTTTAGAACTGTTATTGCCGACATCTATCCACCGCATCCCGACCGTTTTACCGACCGAAAGCTGCACCCAACACCCATCATAATGCATTCGGAAAAGCACCCCACGCCCTTCATGACGCCATCAATGCTGTCATCAGCCAGCGACGGAAGTTTGCGCGCAATGGGATTGTCATCGAGATTGCACGCACCTTCACCCCCACAAGTTTGGCCGCATCCCAAAGCTGCAAACAAAAAATCCGCATCCCCAAACACACCTTCATTAGAAGACATATATATAAAAAGACACTTTCATTAAAAAGACACACGCATAGGAAGACACATTCAGAAGACACATCCGACATATTAAGAAGACATATCCAAAGATGAATTAGGTGGTAGTAGAGCAGTGGCATGCGATGGATATGGAGGACACGGGTCCGCACGTCCTGGCGACAATGATAGCTTCCATGCCGACGCGATGAATGCTGAAGGAGGCGGAGCGTTGACAAATCCACCGGAGAAGACGAATCCACGACGACATCTATGATAAGGGTCCGAAGCAGAGGTGGCAACAAGTGCCATCACGGTCGACGTGGATGGCTTTCTCGAGCGCAAAGACAGTGTCTTTTTCGCCGAAGCACTGGACGACGCTGATTCGGGTTAGTTGTGGGAGAGAAGACGACTAAAGGAAAAGATGCGAAAATCGCCGCCATGCAGAGAAAATTAGCCAACGGTATGGAAATAGAGAAGTGAAACGCAATGGTAAAAACTGGACATTAGATAAAACGGTAATTTTTTAAATTTATTAGGATAATTAGGATAAAAATTGTGGAATTAGATAAATAATTTTTTGATAATTTGGACTTTTGGATCTAATCTATTAAGATCTTGCAAAAATTGATAGGATCCCTAGTTGATTACCTAACAGAATTTAACATAATTGTTATGACTTTTGATAAGTTATATTTAAACATTAGTTTAAAATTTTATCATACCATACCTATATGACTATATTTATTAGTATATTCCATAAAAGTACATAATATTTTCATATATTATTTTCATCTTATGTGGATATGACAAAATGTAAGCATTGAAATGGAAGTCCATAAAGTTAATCCAAACGACTAGATCAATTTTATGTTAACTCTATTATAAATTTTACCTCCCAGCGGCTATATATGAATACAAACGATAAAGTTTGTTCATGCAAAACAATAGACTAATCAAAAAACAAATTTGATAAACTACGAAAGTTACTAAAATAATACATACAATTGAGCTTTATCTTTTTACTTTTTAAAGGAAAAAAAACTACTAATGACCTTGTATAAAGACAATGCAATCATAAATGAGCTGTTAAAAACCCTTTCTTTCCGCGCCCCTGTTTTTCATTACTTATATGAGGTTGTAAATGTGAATCAGTTTTGTGAAATAAAAAAAGAGAACCAATAGGGACAGATGAGGACCTGAGGTAGTTTTTCAACGGCTATAGGTAAGGTAAGAAGAATCCTCATAGTCATAGGGTTTGGTTGGGTGAGCTTTTAATAAAAGATTTTTTTTTCGAGTTATCTTTTTTTAAAAGATCTTATAAAGAAGTAAAAGTAATTTTATGTTTGGATATCTCATGTAAAAATGTCTTTTTATCTATCAATTATATTTGAGTATAACAATATAAAAGTATTTTTTTATTTATTTATTACATGAAAAACATCTTTTTTTAAGAAAAAAGATCTTTTAAAAAAAGATGTAAATTACAGTTTCTCAAAAAAGATCTTTTTTTTTATTTTACTAGTGCTTTTACTTTTACTACTAAAAATTTGCCAAACACATTAAAAAATTAAAAAAGATCTTTTTTCATTCAAAAAAGATCTTTTTTTAACAAAATAATGGCGCCCAAACATGCACATAGTCAATATTCATTAGTTATTGGATCGTTTAAAAGCTTAATAATCTTAAATTTTTGTCAATGATATCTTCCTATTATTCTTCCTCTAAATACCTTGCTCTAGACTCTAGTTGGTCTTTGCGTCTCAGCGTCCAAGCACAAAAACTCTACCATCTATCATATTTGTAAGTCAAATCTAACGTAGTCATACGTTATTAGTATATTATGCATACTAAATTTATAATTTAATTAATTTAAAGAATTTAGCTGACTAACAGGTCACATGGTTTTGACATAAAGTTTTAAAACATATGGCAGCTAAAATCAATAAAAGAATTTTCTTGCATTATTGTCCTAGTTGGATCAAACAAATAAGCTTAGTCGAGCTGCTAAAAATAAAAGCCGAGCCTGATGGTTACGTCATCAACTCCAGCTCACATCAAGCTAGATTCTCACTGTTTAAGGTGATTGCAATCGTCTACAATAATCCTCACAGTTAAGAAAGATTTCGGTTTGTAAATAGTTGACTTTATAAACTTCCAAATCATCAAAACCGTCAGGATTATCTCACCAAAACACTGTTTCCGCAGAGGAACAACCCCCAACTTTTGTTCTATGCTGGTAGACACGAGCGCGCCACGACAGCTTCTGCTTCCACTAGCGAAAGACAAAACACAAAACCCGAGAATGGACAGACAGGAGAAAGACGAAACCATCCTTCGCGCTGTCCACACAAGCCCTCATTCCAGTGGCAATTTCGGGATTTCAGGGTGCATCCTTTTCAACCAAAAGTTTGCATGCCCCGCCAGCATGTGACGCCTGTCCTCGTCCACTTGCCAATGAGGTCATTCTCGTCATTTCAATGCACCCTCGATATTTTATTTTTTCCCACCTTCTCATTGCTCAGTCACCAAAGAATTTCTTTTCTTTTTCTCTTTCCACAGAATAAAATAAAATAAAATAAATTGAGCGATGAAAATTGAGCCGCCCCTAACTTTTTGTTTATTTGCAGGGCTTTATTACTGAACGAGTTTCTCTTTCTCTCTGTAATCTTCTTTCTTCCTGTTCCGTGGGTTTTCTTCTTCATAGGTCGTTAGTCTCGAAGAAGGGAGGGGGGCTTCAGTGATTCCCAGATCTGGAAACTTATTCTCTTTTGAATTCTGCTCGCTTAGGGTAATATTTTCAATCTGATTCTAGTTTCATCGATATATTTCCGTTAATTCCATCTTCAACTTTGTTTTTGCAATTCGTTTTGCTACGTGATAATTGGATTACTGGTTTTCTGTGCTTTTAAGGCTTTCTTATTGTTTATCGTGCGAAGGTTTCTTCTTATTTGTTTTTCTGAGCTGTTACCAGCTGGTTTCATATATCCTTTGCTAAGTTTTGTTTTTTACAGAACATTTGAACTTGTCTTTGGTAGGTGATGTTACTTTGCAATTGGTTTGTTGGGTTTTGGTAATTCAGATTGTGGTTTTTGAGCTTGGGGACCATTCTTGATGCAGTTGTTGTTTACTAATTAGTCTTATTCTCCATATTCTTATGTTCTTAGTTGGTGAATTTGCTAGACTTGGTTCTGGAAGTTTTAGTGTTTTCTTTGTGTGTCTTGCTCATTAATCATTAAGTTTAATGATTGAATTTCTGGAATAAGTAATTAGTCCTTGATGTAATTGATTAATAATTTTCTCTCTTTATGTTGGTAATATGGAGGCAACTTGGTTATTCTTTTAATTATTTACGTTACTTCTTTTTGGTTCAGTTGTTTCTTATCCCTATTTAATAGCTTAGTTCTAAGGTTCTAAGATTCCAAGCGATGTGTTGTTTTTGTGATTTTGTTATCTTGGATCTACTGCTTTGTTACATGGAAGCTGCAAATTTTTCTTACCTGTTGCTGCATCTCTTGTTTTGATATACTTCTAACATCTTCTTTATGAGCACTATTTATTACTACATGCATACATGCTGGTTGTATAACTATCTTACTACTACGATATCTTGAATAAGTAGCTGAAGCCATGTAGCTAGTGTGTTCTGTGTTGGTTATACTAAGCTTGTTTTCGTTTGCTGCAAGAGGACCACTCTCTTCCATTGATTTCCTAGCCTGTGGCTTGATATGACTCGTGCTCAACTTTCATGCAGGGGGTCTTTAGCATTCCTTTATATATTTCAAAAGCGAATTGAAAGCTTTGAAAGTAAAATCATATATTGGAAGGATTTTATTATTGCTTTGAAACACCATACAAACAAGGCAGGAATGGATCTTTCACCAATTAAATCGGCAAAGGTCAGAGAAATCTTCACGGTGTTTTCAGTTTCCTTATCTTTTTGTTTTGTTTTTGTTTGAAGCATTAATTAATTTCTAGTTCCCTCTTTCTTTTTGGTCTGTTTCAAGGCAAAGATATATTTGACATTTGTCTTCCTGAAAGAATTAAGGTCCTACTTTAATGACATGAAAAAACTTTCCTTGTCTATAATCTGATCCTATCCTCTTGTTTTTAGTTCTTGTCATAATTCATTCCTGGTTTTTATACATCAAGATGCTTTTATTTCATACTTGCTTGTTACTATTGGTCGTTTCTGTTTTCACATTTTCTTAACATATCAATATGGTCAACTCATTGTGTAAGAATGGACTCATGATTGATGTGAGGTGTAAAAACTTGACTTTTAGTTTTACTTTAGATCATATAAACAGACTGCATAGTTAGGGTGGTGAAAGGGCTATCCAAGTCTCACTGGGTTATTAAAAGAATAACTATCTCCTCCTTAGCCATTAATTCTCAAAGACTTATGTCTTCCTTCTTTGTCAGGGTTGATGAAGGTTAATGATTTGTCCAGAAGGAGCACGCTAAGCTCCAGAGAACTTGTGACATCAGTACTAGCCAATCTTATTAAAGGTTTCTTTCCAAGAGACGTTATAAGATACTTTTGGCAGAATTAGCTTCATTGAAAGAATTTGTGAACTTTGTCCTGTGTATTGGAAAATGGATAGATCAGATACATCTGGGTTTGTTAGTGGCGGAGGCTGTATGTTGATACATCTTTTCCCAGTGATAAACTTCTGAAGGTATGTCGATTTTCTAGTAGCTATGCGGTGACCTTCTTTGCTACCTCAACCTTCTGTTAGCTGTATTACACGACATCTGGATAATGGATTTAAACAAGAAAGCTGCACAATCTCCTTATGATGCTGAACTTAGGAAAAATGATAACTTCGGTGATACTACATTATGCTTGAATGGCATTGGATTTGGAGAAACCATGACTAATTATAGATGTACAAAGAGCAATCTTGGGATGAAATTTCAAAATGCTTCTGATGATGGCTGCAGATTGGTTCTGGGGTTGGGCCCAACCCCGATGGCATATGACGATGACTACAACAATTTGGGGTTTAATAAGAAGAAAAATTCAGCTAGCCCTTTTCCTCAGCACATGCCATCTGAATGTGATTCAATCCTTCAACTTGGTCTTTCTGGTGGAAATAATGAGGCATCAAGCGTGTTGGAGTGCTCAGGTTCAACTGAGGCTGATGTAAATATGTCGCACTTTTCAAGCCAAACATTTGCTGAAAATAATTATTCAACTTCAAGGGTTCCTGTTGTTGATGAGGGTTCTACCTCAGCAAAGAAATCAGGTGGTTATATGCCATCACTTCTTTTAGCTCCAAGAATGGATAATGTTAAAAGCTCGGTGCAGCCTCAAGAACTAATTCTTGCTACAAATCACCAGCTGTCCCTGGAAACATCTAGTGCTACCACTTACTCTCATGGAGACGGATCTAGTCTCCAGGCTACAGGCATAACTTCAGATATCCGAACAAGCAATCCTAAGAGGTGTAGGTTTTTTGGCTGTACAAAGGGAGCTCGAGGTGCTTCAGGGCTTTGTATCGGACATGGGGGTGGACAAAGATGTCAGAAACCAGGATGCAACAAAGGCGCTGAGAGCCGCACTGCTTATTGTAAGGCACATGGCGGAGGGAGGAGGTGCCAGCACTTGGGCTGTACTAAAAGTGCTGAGGGCAAGACAGATTATTGCATAGCACATGGTGGTGGTAGGCGTTGTGGGTTTCCAGGAGGGTGTACAAAAGCTGCGCGAGGTAAGTCAGGACTCTGCATTAGACATGGAGGAGGCAAGAGATGTAGGATAGATGGTTGCACCCGAAGTGCTGAGGGGCAAGCTGGATTGTGCATTTCTCATGGGGGTGGACGCCGTTGTCAGTACCAGGGATGTACCAAGGGTGCACAAGGGAGCACCTTGTTCTGCAAAGCACATGGCGGTGGGAAGCGTTGCTCATTTGCAGGTTGTACCAAAGGTGCTGAAGGGAGCACCCCATTGTGCAAGGCACACGGTGGAGGAAAACGCTGCCTTTTCAATGGTGGTGGTATTTGCCCAAAGAGTGTACATGGTGGCACAAACTTCTGTGTTGCTCATGGTGGTGGAAAGAGGTGTGCTGTTGCAGGATGCACCAAGAGTGCACGTGGCCGTACTGATTGCTGTGTGAGGCATGGCGGAGGGAAGCGGTGCAAGTTTGAAGGATGTGGGAAGAGCGCACAGGGGAGCACAGATTTTTGCAAGGCACATGGTGGAGGAAAGAGATGTAGCTGGGGAGNNNTGGTCCAAGAGCGTGAAACTAACAAGGGAAGTCTCATTGCTCCGGGAATTTTCCGTGGTCTTGTTCCTTCTGCTTCCACTGTCTGTAGCAGCTTTGATAACAATTCTTCTTCAGGGGTTAGCGTTGTCTCTGATTCCTATGATTCTATGGAAACACCAGCGAAAAGGCAGCAACTCATACCCAAGGAGGTGCTAGTTCCACTTTCAATGAAATCACCATCTTATCCAAACCTTTTTACTACTTCCAAGAAGCCAGAGCAGGATAGAAACAGCCACGGTTTTGCTGCCGGTAGCAGTGGCGTGCGGAAAGGCTTTGAACTGCCAGAGGGAAGGGTCCACGGTGGAGACCTCATGCTGTATTTTGGAGGGAATCTCAAGAACGCACTTGATGGAATCTGAGATAAAGGGGGAGATCTGGTGACTAGGCAAGTTGTAGAAAATTTTAGGGTGTAGGGTTGGTTTCCATCATGGAATTGTGTATAAAGTTTGTGCTGCTTGTTGAATAAGGGGTGTATAGTTCGGGTGTTGATTATTGTTAGCCATTAGGCTATTATTTTGTAGCGCTTCATCTGTACTTTAGCTTTCATTCGTCGATGTAAGGTGGCATTGTAAAACCAATCACATAAATCCACTGCCACGAACAGAATCATTCTCTGCATTTGCTGCAGTTAAATTATTGTGTTCCCGAGTCTCCAGTGTTCTTTTTATTTGTTCGCAAGTTAACCTTATTTTCTTGACACTTAAAAGTACAGCTGTGAGCCTGTGAAACTAACCCAGTTGCAGCCTTGCAGCTATAAATTAGAGGTTTCTCTGATAACAGAGTTCTCCAACTCAGAAAGGCAACAACTTTTTTGTCATCCTCTACGCTACACTCGATTTTTTTTTTCTCTCTGCTGAAGAACACCACGGTTTCTCGCTTTACTATGCATGTAACCTTTTATCCGATTCTCTGTTTTCCAATTCTCCTTCTTCGATTCTCTTTTCTTTCCGGCAATTTCCCGGGGGAAAATAATCAATAGTTAATTTGCTGCAAAACCAAATGAGAGTTGAATTTTCGTAGGAGGAAAATTGAATCAGATTTTGCTATTTCGTGATTTTTCGTTGTTCAAATGCAGGAATCGAAATGATTTCGTGATTTTCCGAGTTTGAATTAATAGCGATGGAAAGCGCGCGAAGCAGCGGCAAGATGAAGGCTTCGAAGGTGAAGGCTTCAAACGAAAACCTTTCGCCGCTGCAGAAGGATATGGACGATCAGAGAGGACGCTACCTCCAATCTTTGACGATGAGCCCAAGGCTCCAAGTCCAACCGTTCGCCGAGAACATCGATGTCGGCTCGCCGCTTGCGCGATACTTATTCGCCGGATCTCCCTCCGGCAAGTCCGTGACTCGAGGCGATGCCTTCACTTCTCCGACGTACGGCTCCGGCAAGTACAAGTCCTCAAAAAGTTCGGGGAGTAGCAGTTACGGTCCACGCAGTAGGTTGTCGCTCTCGCCGCTTTCTTCAGTGGAGAACCTGGAGATCGCTCCGATGTATAGAACGCCTGTGAAGGTGGACGAGGAAGTTCTTGTGATGGATGATATCCTCGTTAGGTCAACGTCGGGAGGTAAAAGCGGAAGATCTTCATCTTCCTCTGGGCGCGGTTCTTCTTCCTCATCGTCATCTTCACCGTCGCCGTGGGTGAAGAACGCATTCAAAACGGAGGGTTACCAAGCATGGGATGAATCAGGAAACTGCCGCAGTAACGCCAAAAGCCAGGTTAGTCCGCGCCATAATTATACAAATTAATGGTTATACGATATTTTCTGAGACTAATATTCATTTTTTTTCAGTATCCATAATTTGTTTAGGTTTTGGAGTACTATTGAAAATCTGGCCTTTAGCTCTTGCATTTTCCAATCGTGTATTTTAATTTAGTCCTTGTAATTCAGTCTATTTTGGTTTTGCTCCTTCAAAGATAAAAATTTTGAAATCTTGACCTGGATTATTATTATATATATTTATTATGAGTATTTGGTCTCTAATATGATATTATATGGTTTTGTTAGGCTAATAAAAAGCTAGTGTTCTGCAAAATTAAATATAGGGTAGGCTTAGCGGTGAGTGCTATTAATGCATGTGGTTTGCGAAGGAGAAACGCCTAAAACTAGTAAAAGACTACAACAAAAGTTATCACATACAGATGAGTAATTTGATTTGCATTTTACGTATGGATGGATGGCTTGATAGTAATATTCTAACAAGTGTAGAACTCGGTTAGACTCAAAAAGAAAATTCTATCTATACCTAGGAACTTGGAAGTCCTGGTTGACAATAGTTTTTTGACTTCTTGGGCAAGTCTTTTATGAGTTTGGTTCAAAATAAAGAGTTTAAGCGGTGTTAAAAAGTTATACAAGGTGATTTGGTTCCTCTCAAGATTGCGAGGTATGTTAGTTGCTCCAATTTTGTATATAATTCGATCGTGTGAAGAGTTTGCGTCTTGGTTGTGATGGGGGTATAAATGGGAAGTTCTTAATCTTAGGGTAACTTTACCTGTTACTTGGCTGAGAATCCAGAAACTTCTAAACCAGTTTGCAATCCCGTACTATCATAGCTGCCTTGAAAATTTAATAATTTCTTGAATATTCTTGCGGAGATGAGGCAAGAGTTTAAAGAAACTGTAATTTCAGTTATAGGATGGGTGATTGGCGTTTTTTACAAAAATGTGTTGGATTTATCATAACTTCTATTGAGTTACCGAATCTGAAATTATGCAAACCCTGTAGGTTTCTATGTGTTGGATTATTTTCTTGATGTGGGGATTGTCAAACGGGTAGAGTCAAAATCTTTTGTTGTTGCTGTTGTTGGATATGTATTTTGGTTAACCAGTAATATTTGATTGTGTGTTGTTCTTACTAGCACAAATGTCAAAATCCTACTTTCCCTTAAATTCTGTCGTCCTTCAGGAATAAGTTCTACCTGAGGAATCTGCTACATTTTCATCCCGAAGAGTTTGGCACCGGCTTCTATCAATTTGCTCTCTGTATTGCATCTCAATTTTTTGATACAACATAAATTACATAATTACATTTCAATCCCAAACAATGATGCCCAAGTACCATCATCGTAAACCACCACTTTACCCAAATTCAATAGGCCGTGATATAAGAAAGGTAAAGGGCATCTAACTAACTGCATTTTATTGTCGGCTTCCAGCATATGCCCCTCTGCTGACAGGGGGAATAGACCGCCTTTCTGATTAAGTGTCAGTGAAAATTAATTGCCTGTATTTGATGTTTAATCACTTGATGCCACAATTTTGCAGTCTGGATATGAAAAAGAAGAGGTTCATCAAACTCGTCTCTCCATGAAGGCCAAACTCGAGGTAAATAATCAAAATTCGGAAGATGTATGTCACCATGTCCCTTGTAAACACCTAATTCGCAATTACGTATTGGATTTTGCAGGCACAGGCTGGCAAGTCTTCTTTGAGTGCAGGATCAGACGCATATGGCTCAAATAGCCGGACTGTTCAACATCACAATGCAGCAGCTGAATGTTTAGGCACAACATCCCAACCAGCTTCACCAGTCAAACCTGAGCCTCCCCGAACCCTTGCCCATGCCTACCCGAACACTTTGAGTGACTGGTCACCTCTGGATGATGGCATGATTGTTTTCCTTGGTTCTGATATAGCTGCATCAAAGGAAGAAGTTGATTCATATATTTCTAGTGTTCTCTATGGCCATGCTGCTAAACGGAGACTGCCGGTGTTTGTGGAACTTTGCAAAAAGGGAATTAATTGATAAAACGCCTCCTCTCCGATTAAAGATACTTCTGCACCGCCTCCTTAGATACACAACTTTACTACCATACTTTTCTACTTCTTTTGACAATTTTCCCCCTTTTTCCCAGTTCTAAACCAATACAATTTTTGGTCGGCTGCATTGATTTGTTAAACTGTGGTGACTGTTAATGATCCCCTGATAGGATTGATCGCATGGTCTGGTTTAATTGAGTGAGTACTTCTTCCCTTGTTTCCTTGACAGAATTAATAATTCTCCCATCTTATTGTAAGTAGACCAAAATTAAGGGAAGTTTCAATTGCGACTCCTAGTATAGCATTATATGATTCTTATAGATACTGAGATGATATTCATTATTCACTTTTGGATTTGGTGGTGGTAGCCAGGTAATAAAATTTGTTGTTTGATGGAATGTATTTCTTGTCACTGTATATTAATGCTTTGCATCCAAGATAAAAGGTTGATCAGTTGATGGAGGTGATTGTGAGTTGGGATTTTTATGGTATTCCCAAATATTAGAAGTGATATCTGTATCTGTAAATTGTGACAAAAGTTTAGGTTTGCCCGAAGTGATAGATACTATGATCTCTAGTCATTGTCTGGAATTGGTAGTAAGCCCTGGTCCACGTAAAATATACATGGCTGCATCACCATCACAAGAACAGAAAGAAGCAAAGAAAAACCTTATCCAACGCCGATGACTATCATCACCCTCCCCCTCTCCCTCCCTTGCTCCAATCCCTTCATCTCCCTCTCTTCTTATCCAAAACGAATCAGATTTAATCCCCAATCCTCTTCACAGTTCTCTCCCATCACTTCCTCCCCATCACCGCCGTCCCTCCCCAAAACCGGAGTCATTGTCATTGGCGCTGGACTCGCCGGGCTCGCCGCTGCCACCCACCTCAACTCCAAAAACATCCCCTTCCTCCTCCTCGAAGCTTCCGACGCCATCGGCGGCCGCAATCTCTCAACCTCCAAAAGTTCTACTCCGGCGCCCGTATTTTCTATGATGGTCAGTTTCACACCGTCGCTGACCCCCTCCGCCACTTCTTGGACTCCGCCAGGTCCCTCGCCAACCCAATCGGATCCCTCGTCGATAAGCTCCTCATTGGATCCACTCGAATTGGAGTCCTCACCAGATCTGACGAAGATATTCTATCCGCAGAGGAGGTTCCCACCATCGAACTTCTGAAGAAGCTTGGATTTTCCGATTCAATTATCGGGCGATTCTTCCGCCCCTTTTTCGGTGGAATCTTCTTTGATAGAGAGCTCCAAACGACGTCGCGCTTGTTTGACTTCATCTTCAAGTGCCTTGCCCTCGGGGACAACACTATCCCTGCGAACGGCATATCGGCGATTCCGGAGCAGCTGGCAGCCAGGTTGCCGTCCGGCTCAGTCCTCCTGAACTCGAAGGCCGTTTCTGTCGAAATCGACGGCTTCGTATTGCCTAGCGTGAGGTTGCAGAGCGGCGAGGTTTTGACTAGCGAGCTTGGTGTTATCGTGGCGGTTGAAGAACCGGTAGCGGCTCAGTTATTGGCGGGAAGGAACGGTCCGGTTCCGAAAAAACCCGCTCGTAGCACGGTTTGTATTTATTTTAGTGCGAACCGGGATGAGATACCGGTTAGTGATCCGGTTCTGTTTCTGAATGGGTCGGGTAAGGGGATTGTGAATAACATGTTCTTTGCGACCAACGTGGCTCCATCATATGGACCACCCGATAAGGCTCTGATTTCAGTATCCCTGATTGGGCTATTTGAGGGTGAGACTGATGATGAACTAGCGAATAAGGTGGTCCAAGAGCTCTCGGGTTGGTTTGGAGAGAGAGTGGTTCGTGAGTGGAAGTACTTGAGGACTTACCGGGTCGGATTTGCCCAACCCAATCAGTGCCCGCCCACGGATCTTAGTAAGAACCCGAGAATTGAGTCCGGTTTGTATGTTTGCGGTGACTATTTGACGTCTGCCACGTTTGATGGCGCTTTGGTCTCTGGGAGGAGAGCTGCAGAGTGTTTGTTGAAGGATAGGGCCTTAACTCCGCCTTAAGAATATTGTACATTTACAATTATCAGAGATAATTATATTTGGACAGAAAATGAATTTGTTAGCTGTCTTTTTTGGTATCTTTATCATGTTTAGATCTATTGTAGCCATCCATATGCAATATAACAAAAAATGAAGGAGCCGCACCTTATGCTTTTAGCTTAGTCCAAATCTTCATGTCTCATCAGGTTCTACATCCGAGTTCGACATTTCGCTAAAATCAAATACTGAATGAGAATCATTAAATATTATAAGTGTGTAGTACTAGTATATGTGAATTTGTGATGATATAATACTTAGAACTGAAAACTGTCTAATTCATCTTGGAAAAAACAAAAAACTTAAGGAGCCGATCATACCACAGACCACAGTCTATAATTGAAGGGAACTTTTCCTTTTGTGTTGTCCTTTCTTCTCTGGTTGAAGGGCTTGGTCTTGGAAGTACGGGAAGGATAAAACAAAGTTGTCACTCCTAGGCATAAATAAATTAATATGATTTTAATAAATTTATATCTTTTAAATTTTGAATTTTTATTTTAGAGAATATCTTTAAATGATTTTTTTGTATTTTTTTTATTTTACCTTTAAAATAAATAGCAAAAAATCTTATTTTATTTTTTAAGGTAAAATTTAAAATTTTAAAAATTCAAATTCCATTTTAATTATAAGGTATTGGTGGCAGCAAAGTCCAAACGAGGAAATTGACTATCCCGAAAAAAAGGACATTTTTCAATTGGTAAATCTCCACCATAGGATAATATATAAATTTCTGAAATGAAAAAAAAAGGCGCTAAACTAGAAATCCTAAATTAGCGATTGGCAAGTGCAGTTGGAGGCTGCTTCATCTTTAGAAGGAGTTCACAGTTGACAGTTGAAGAAGACATGGAGGGAACAAGACACAACCAGCATCACGTTGATGATGACGATGGCGGCGAGGACCAGTGCCAGTGGCGTCTCTACGAAGCTTACAACGAGCTGCACGCACTCGCCCAGGACCTCCACACTCCCTTCGACGCCCCCGCCGTCCTCGTCGTCGGCCACCAGTCCGACGGCAAGAGCGCACTCGTCGAGGCCCTCATGGGCTTCCAATTCAACCATGTCGGCGGCGGCACCAAGACCCGCCGCCCCATCACCCTCCACATGAAGTACGACCCCAATTCCCATTCCCCTTCCTGCTTTCTCGTCTCTGACTCCGACCCTTCTCTTTCTCACCACAAGTCCCTTCCCGAAATTCAGGTTCATCTTCTTTCTTGCATTTTTCTTTAATGGCCTCAA
>NC_029774.3:129970377-129971004 GCF_000817695.3 Arachis duranensis
TCTGTTCTATCCTTCTAGGTTGAGATATAGAGAATGCAGAACCGTTCATGTAGAGAAAGTTTTGTTGTACTTGTAGGCTTATATTGAAGCTGAGAATGAGAGGTTGGAGCGTGATTCTTGCCAATTCTCTGCTAAGGAGATAATAATTAGAGTGGAGTACAAGTATTGCCCCAACCTTACCATCATTGACACTCCTGGACTCATTGCTCCTGCTCCTGGTCGAAAAAATAGGGCATTGCAGGTAAGCTTTTGAGTTTCCCCATGGACATTGACTTTGTTTTTGCTCATAGTGGACTTTTTGTGCTCTGCTTGACCAACAGGCCCATGCGCGTGCCGTCGAGTCTCTGGTGCGAGCCAAAATGCAGCACAAGGAGTTTATTATATTGTGCCTTGAAGATTGTAGTGACTGGAGCAATGCTACTACAAGGCGCGTTGTGATGCAGGTATCTGCCTCTCTTAGTCCTTGCACTTTCTTGTCTTGATTAATTTCCATAAAATTGCTGAGTATCTGGTAGTTGAAGTTGGTGTCATTGCTGAATGCTTTCAATCTTTCATGCCATATCTATAGATTGTAAGAAGAAGTAATATAAAGAGACCAAGAAACAAAAAAAAAAAAAAATCAGATTG
>NC_029774.3:129971021-130012150 GCF_000817695.3 Arachis duranensis
AAAATCAGATTGCATTGGGGTGAACATTTTTGAGGATATAAAGAACACTTCTCTAGCTAATCTGCTGGGATTTGGAGCACAAAAAGAATGCTATATATAAATCACAGCTTCAATAAACATTTTTGTTGTTTGTTTATAGATTGATCCTGAGCTGTCAAGGACTGTAATTGTCTCAACTAAGCTAGATACTAGGATACCTCAATTTGCCCGCCCATCCGATGTTGAAGTTTTCCTTTCACCACCTGCATGTACCCTCGATGGCTGCATTCTGGGTGACTCTCCCTTCTTCACGTCTGTGCCTTCTGGAAGAGTTGGTTCTGGAAGTGATTCTGTATACAGGTCCAATGATGAATTCAAACAGGTTAAGCCTTTATAGTAATTAATTGCCTCTCTTTTCTCTTTAAGATTGAAAGCTTCATATTTAATCAATTCGGTGCACGGAATATTTTTATATTTTCAGTGTGACTTTTTAGGTTTCTTGCTTTGTGACCTTTAAGTTTCTTAATTATTATTTATTTTATATTCTTGTTGTCAAGTATGTTGTACGCTAGCTGAATTCTATCTGTGTCTTTTCATCGTGGAGCATGAAATACCCATAGTTGCCTTTCCTTGATCTATTTAAGTGTACTTGTAATTGCAGGCTGTATGCTTTAGAGAGATAGAGGATGTTTCATCTTTGGAGGAGAAATTGGGAAGGTCATTATCAAAGCAAGAAAGAAATAGGATAGGTGTGAGCAAACTTAGGTTGTTTTTGGAAGAGATGCTAAAACAGAGGTTTGTATAAATTTTGGATTGTTTTTATTTTCAGTTTTTCTACATAATGTTTATAAATCCATAGATCTTTTATTATTCTATGTTTAATTCCTTGAGGATGATTTCCTAGGTATATAAATAATGTTCCAATGATCATTCCACTTCTTGAGAAGGAGTACCGAAGTGCAACAAGGAAATTGAGCGATATAAATCAAGAACTGAGGTCTGTATTGAAAATGAAAAAAACTCTTTCGTTCCTGATCTTCAAAGGACGGGGCAAGGATGAAATTTTTTTCTTGCTTAAGATTTTACTGTTATCTATGTGTATCTTCTTGTCATCACTTATGTTATTCTTTATTCACAATCTCCAATTATATGCAGCTCACTTGATGAAGTAAAACTGAAGGAGAAAGGAAGAACTTTTAATGATCTATTCTTGACCAAGGTTTTTATTTTATGAATCGTCAATTTCTTCTTTCTATCTTTCCTTCTTTTCTTTTGTGAATTTCATAGTTTGGCAACATTAGAACTCCTATCAAGGGAAGGGTTATTTGTCTATCAATTATTCTATAGGGACTTGCATATGCAAGCTTATTTATTTTTTTAGGCTGCTGTTGGGATCCATAGTGCTTGAACCTTGAAGGTTACTTTCTTGAATGTTTTCCCCTGACTCATATTTTCTATATTCAGTTGTCGTTGCTACTTAAAGGGACAGTAGTTGCACCTCCTGATAAGTTTGGTAAATTACATATGTTAGGTGAAACATTACAAGATGAGCGAACAAATGGAGGTGCATTTGTTGGTGCTGATGGTGTTCAGATCCCTCACAAGCTAATACCTGTAAGTTATAAAATTGAGTTGAACTTGCTTTTTCCTTCTTATGTCCTGCTTTTTTTCAGTGGAAAGGATAATAAACCACACGTCACATTTACTATTTCCATTACACAGACACACCATTTATTCTCTTTTTGCTGATAATTGCATCTAACTTATGGCAGTTATGTGTGCCTATTAATGAATATGACCAATTTTATATGTGTTATGTATATATGTTATGGATGCAAGCTATTTTTTTAAAAAAAATCCAGAATCTTGTTAAGAAAATATCTGAACAGGCTGCGTTATCCTTGTATGTAGAATGCTGGGATGCGCCTTTATGGCGGTGCACAATATCATCGGGCAATGGCTGAATTTCGTTTTGTCGTTGGAGGAATCAAGTGTCCCCCTATTACTCGGGAGGAAATAGTAAATGCTTGTGGTGTTGAAGATATTCATGATGGAACAAACTACTCTAGGTAGTTCAGTGTTTTACCTATCATTTTCTAATAGTACCAAAAACTAAGTGTTAGATATTAAAAGAATTATATTTTGATTAATCAGGACTGCTTGTGTAATTGCTGTTGCAAAGGCTCGTGACACATTTGAACCATTCCTTCATCAGGTAACTACAACAACAAATATCTTCCTTTTAACTTCCTTCTTTCCATAGTTCTTTGATTTGTAAGATATCTGGAAACCTTTTAAACCTTTGATATTTCAGTCCCCTAGCTAATTTATTAATCATTTGTTGTTGGCACAGTTGGGTTCTAGATTGTTGCACATACTCAAGAGATTGCTTCCAATCTCTGTTTATCTTCTTCAGGTATATGCTTTTTTTAATGGATCAATTCTTTGTGCAGTTAATTTGTTATTTTTCTGAATGATTCTTTTTCTATGCTTTGTTTCTTACAGAAAGATGGTGAGTACCTGAGTGGCCATGAGGTGTTCCTCAGGCGCGTTGCTTCCGCCTTCAACAACTTTGCAGAATCTACTGAAAAGTCATGCCATGAAAAGTTAACCATCACTTTTCCCCAACTACTAAAAGTTTGTTTCCATAATGAAGAGCTTCATTTTAGATAAGGGCAAAATTACATTGACCCACCCCTCCCTGCAGTTTTGGAAATTAGAAGTTGCTCCTTTTTTGGTTTCACTTTCACATATATAATGCTGAATGGGAGGGGGGTATTTGTATTTTTTCTTTTTATTTTTCTTTTTCCCTTTTTCTTTTTTAAGGCATATTTGGTGGAAATTCAATATAAGGGAAGTTATAATTTATGAAACAATAGACTAGTCAATGTTATTTCATCAAAGATCAATTGGCAATTCGGCATAATTTATCTTAGATTGGCATTGGAACCTTCTTCTCTATTATGGTATTTTTAATGGGGTAACTTTTCTCTTTTCATAGTGAATGAAATGTTGTATTAGCATCATCAAAACAATTTTTGTTATCATTTTTTATACAATTTATCATCTCGTGTCTGCAATATATCTTTTTTTTTTTCTTTTTGGACATGATAACTGTTATATATTTGTATTCATTTTTTTTTAAACTGTTTTCTATGCCCCTTGTCCACACTGCTTTGCTGCAGATGTTTGGAGGACTTGGTAAGCACCACACGATATGTCTCATGGTCTCTCCACAATAAGGTATATCCTTGGTTTATAGGCCTTTTACAGAGAGAGATGCTTTAGCGTGCTTCATTTTAATTGATGTCACTTCTTTAACCTAGAGATGAGTTGAATAGAATCTTACTTTATGATTCAGCAGTGATTAGCTAGGTGTTTCTTTTGGCTCCCCTGGGGGCTTTGCTTTTGTATTAGACACCAAAAAAAAAAAACAAGGCTTGTATTATTATTATTATTATTAGTAGTAGTAGTATTAGTACTACTACTACTATTACTACTATTACTACTACTAGTACTATTACTATTACTATTACTATTATTATTTATTTATTTATTTATGATGCTACTAAGTTTATCTGATTACTTTTACATCTCTTTTTGTGGTTTACTGTAGAGTCGGGCTGGATTACGTCAGTTCTTAGATTCATTTGGTGGAACAGAACATTCCAATGTTAATAATAATCCTACAGCAACTACTTTGCCACAAACAATTCCACAAGAGAAAGAAGACACAAGGCCACAACCAGATGTAAAGCTCAGCCATTTGGCCTCTGGCACTGATTCAAGCACTTCTATTCAGACAACAGAAACAAAGCTTGCTGACCTTCTGGATAGCACACTTTGGAATCGCAGGCTCGCTCCTTCATCTGAAAGGATTGTTTATGGTTTGGTGCAACAAATATTTCATGGCATTAGAGAGTATTTCTTGGTTTCCACAGAATTAAAGGTTTGACATGTAAAACTTGAATACTATAATTTTCAAAGGATGAGCAGTATGTGCTGAAAATCTCATGTACATGCAAAATAGCATTTATATTTGTTTTCAGGTTGATTACAACCAATAAACTACAAGAAGAAAATAAGTCAAAACATTGATAATGCATTAGCTTGGGCTGATTATAATTAGGCCCTATCAATCATTTAACACTTTCACGCCATTTTTCCCTATCTTTTTTGCACTTACTTTACCTAATATTTTGCAGTATAACTGTTTCCTTTTGATGCCCATTGTGGATAAGTTGCCTGCACTTCTTCGGGAAGACCTAGAGTCTGCTTTTGAGGATGACCTGGATAATATTTTTGACATAACTAATCTGCAGAACTCCTTGGGACAGCAGAAGAGAGATATGGAAATTGAGCTGAAAAGGGTATTTCGTAATTCATGTGACATGGTTTTTGTTTTGAGGTAAACAATTTTCAGCAAAAGGATACTTCTTGTTTACAATGTCCAATTTTTTATTTGGCTTTTCAGATCAGGAGGCTCAAAGAGAAGTTCAGGATGATACACGAGCAGTTGATTCTACATCTAGCAATCTGAGTATGTGATTATGTCAATCCAGTGCCGGAACTTTGGGATATCATTTTAAAGTGAAATGTGCATGCGGTTGTAAGATTTATGAGGTTTGAGATTTTTCATTTCATCCTATTTAATGCTTATTTAGTGTTTGTTGTAGTCTAAGGATGAACGGATATCATTTTGAAAAATCCTTTTCACTCCAGCTAATTAAATAATTTTTCTTTATGGCATCTGTAAGCAATTGGATCTATTCCTGTGCAGAGGATTATAACACACTGCGAATTTTTTCTTTCCCCTCTTGTGAGTTGCAAATATTAAGCTATTATATGTTGTTTGTGCGTGTGTGAACAGAGGCATATAATGCTGGATCAGTATATATTCAATTCAATGAATAATCATCACATGTATGCTTTTGACTCATAATTTCAGCCCCAAACTAGGTTGCAAAATATTTAGACTAGATGGCTGAAAATATGTCTAATGGACATAGCATATAGCGGAGAGTGAATCAATTCCTTTAACAGAAGACAAATGGATTACATAATCATGGAACCGATTTCCTTGATAAGATTACAATGTTTAGCCCTGTGAAATTGGTTCTATAATATGCATTACGAAAACATCTATCTTGTGGCTTTAATATTAGTGACCACCTTGTCACTTGTCAAAGCTTGTATGACTAAAATAGTTTGATGAGAACACTCCAGAGCTTGAAGGGTCAGAATCATCTCGAATATTTTGCTCATATTCCTTCATTGCTCTAGGAGGTTCCCAGGCACAACAAATGTCAGGAAGAACTGGAGGAAGGGTGGTTTCTTTAAGAAGGAACTGGACAATTCTTCTCATATTAGGCCTATAATCAGGTATGGGATGACAACAAAGCAATCCAAGCCTAAGCACAAGATCAGCTTCATCTTTGTCATACTCATCTAAACTTGGGTCAACTGCTCTGCCGATCTCCCCTTGGCAGTGTAGTTCACTCACCCAGTCCACTAATACCAGCTCCCTGGGAGTCTTCTGGGGCTCTATTGGCCTTCTTCCACAAGCTACTTCCAAAATGAGTACACCATACCCATATACATCCGTGCTTCTTGTTGCTTTCCCAGTCTTGGAGAGTTCAGGTGCAATGTATCCTAGTGTTCCTACTACATGTGTTGTCTTCGGATTGATTCCGTGCTCCTGACACCTTGCTAAGCCAAAATCACCAAGCCTTGGTTGCAGATCTGCATCTATCAAGACATTGCTTGGCTTTACATCTCTGTGAACCACCTGCAGTGGACATTCTTCATGGAGGTATAGCAGCCCTTGTGCAACACCAGTAACGATCTTGTATCTCTGGTCCCAAGTTAGTAACTTCTTCTTTTGATGATCATTCTCAAATAAAAGCGCATCTAGGCTTCCATTTGGGACATAGTCATAAACAAGGAGGAGTTCATCCTGCTTCCTGCACCACCCATGTAACTGCACCAGATTTCTATGCCTTAGATTCCCCATGCTTGTTATTTCTGCAACAAATTCTCTCATTCCCTGCCTTGAATTAGGAGTGACTCGCTTCACAGCTACTTCAAGTCCTGTTGGTAATACTCCTCTGTATACTCTCCCAAATCCTCCACACCCAATAAGGTTTTTCTCACCAAACCTTCCTGTAGCTGAATAGAGCTCAGAGTATCCAAATCTATAAGCTCCATATTTGAGTTCCCAGTCTTCTAAGATCTCGTCCTTATTTCTTAATCCGCGCAGGATGATAGTAGCTGCTATGATTACCAAGACACACAGTTGCCAGAGTGATGCTTAATGCCAAAGCTTTTCTATGCGCCACTTTATTTGTACTACTTGATCGAATGAGTGGAAGAGTTGATTTATTTAGCTCTTGCATTTCTCCTCCAATGGTGAAGCTCCAACCATGTATATTATGCTCAGCTATCAATAAACCATTGGACGCAGAAAATCCTGCATACATGTAGTCATTAAACACCAAAGATAGGTCTAAAGGAAAAGATATCAGAGGGAAATATGGCTTTGGCATGCCAAAAGGAGAGATTGTAACATTCATCAACTTCTTCTCTTCATTGTAATCAACCCATGCTTGAATGGGGTCTCCACTCTTGAGATTAATTGGAATGTTCTTGCTGAGATCTTGGCCATTTCCATAGTATGCTGCTGACTCAGATACCACAGAGATGAGGCTGGAGATATCGATTCCCACATGATTGTCATCAATGTCCTGTAGTTCAAGGTTTTGTATCCCATCAAACTCTATAGCTACGAACCTGGTAGAGAATTCTTGATTACTTGTCTCATTTGGGAGGCCTAAATATTGGTTTAAAAGGCAACCTTTCGGTGCTCTTGTCGATATTAGGACGAAAGCAAGACCATGTCCACCAAGTTCAGGGTATTTGGGAATGATGGAGAACACAAAGGAAGTGCTAAAGGTTGCAACAAAGGATTTGTTTCTGCTAGATTTGAATGGTAAAGGAGATGGATAGAATGCATGGCCAAGGATCCTTGAGGAATCGTTGGTCAAGGTAAGTATACCGTTAGGCCCCAGATAAGAAGATCCATCAAGTTTCAAGCCTGCTGCTAGAAATCCATTTTGTACAAAATTGATATCAGAGGATACAATTACAATGCTCAACAGAGAGGAAAGAACAAGCAACAGGGTGCCAAATGCATGCACTGCTGCCATGTTTGTGAATTTGGATTTGGTTACTAAAAATATGAGAACATTGAAGATCTTAAAATAGGATGAGTAGTTGCTCAAGAGTTTACTCAAAAGTGTTGCTAGCATTGAAGAAAGAGCCTATAAATATTCTGAGTAGTTAAAATGTAAAAAGAAAGGAGAAAAAAGAGAGAGAAGAAATGGTATAATGTAAAAATAAAAGATTATGCCACGTAAGAAAAAAAAAATTGCATGTGACAACATAGAGTAAAATTAAATATAAAAAAATTATTATAACACTACTTTGACCTCTCTTTTAATATATTATAAATTAGATTTAAATCTGCGCGGCTCCGCTACACATACAAGCAAATAACGCATACAATTCTTACAAGTTGGCCCAACTCAGGTTTAATCCACGCGCACTCCCTCCCTTTAAATGGAGCGTCAATTTCACGCGCGTCACTCGAACGATTACGCTTCGAAAAAACCGCTCGTTATGGCTCACTCTTCTTCTTCTCCTTCAAAGATAACACAAATCCTCAAGTTTCGAGCAACATTCCAAACTGAAGAGACATTTGAACTCGTCGCGAATAATAGCAGAAACCATCAACAAAATATTATTCAGGGTACGTTATTGTTTTACTCATCTTGTACATTTTCCACATTTCTGTTTCTGATTTCGAAATCGAAGAACTATGTTTTACTGTTCTTCTAACACTACCTGAAAGCCACTTGTTGTCTACAAGACCAAAATTAATTAAACTCTCTCTGTTGTATTCAAAATTTCTGATTTACAGGTACTATAATATGAAGTGGTGATCCAGATAGATTGGAACCCATATATGACGGTCTGCATAGAGATCTGCATAATACACCCAAACACATACTATAAATACACCCGATAAAAAATCAAATTTACACCTCTGCTGCAGATTTTAACCCAACACTACCTGAAAGTCACTTGTTGTCCACAAGACCAAAATTAATTAAACTCTCTCTGATGTATTCAAAATTTCTGATTTACAGGTACTATAATATGAAGTGGTGATCCAGATAGATTGGAATCCATATATGACGGTCTGCATAGAGATCTGCATAATACACCCAAACACAGACTATAAATACACCCGATAAAAAATTAAATTTACACCTCTGCTGCAAATTTTAACCCAACACTACCTGAAAGTCACTTGTTGTCCACAAGATCAAAATTAATTAAACTCTCTCTAGTATATTCAAAATGTCTGATTTACAGGTACTATAATATAAAGTGGTGATCCAGATAGATTGGAACCCATATATGACGGTCTGCATAGATATCTGCATAATACACCCAAACACAGACTATAAATACACCCGATAAAAAATTAAATTTACACCCCTGCTGCAGATTTTAACCCAACACTACCTGAAAGCCACTTGTTGTCCACAAGACCAAAATTAATTAAACTCTCTCTGGTGTATTCAAAATTTCTGATTTAAAGGTACTATAATATGAAGTGGTGATCCAGATAGATTGGAACCCATATATGACGGTCTGCATAGAGATCTGCATAATACACCCAAACACAGACTATAAATACACCTGATAAAAAATTAAATTTACACCTCTGCTGCAGATTTTAACCCAACACTACATGAAAGCCACTTGTTGTCCACAAGACCAAAGTTTAGCAGAAAATCATTCCAATTCCTATCAAATGAGTCTTTGCTATGAGAGTTTCATTTTCCCTCTCTGCTACATGTAATCAATTGATTCTTAATCTCGTTTTCCTTTCTATTTGTGCTCCGAACTCTTGTAGAAAAACCTGCAACCTTGGTATAGTTCCTGTAAAATTTTCCAGCATCTTCAAGGGTGGTAAAGGTCATTCCAACCTTCGGAACAAACTGGTCATCAACAACAGAGATGTTGCAGAATACACCATGTCAAAACGAAGCTGGAGTTACAGAAAGAAAAACTAACGTCAATGACGAAGAACAAACCAATGAGAAAGGAGAGGAAAAGAACGATCGAAAAACCAGGGGATGACACGCGAGAAGAAGAACGATGAAATTTGAAAAGAAAGAAAACAAAGAAGGAAACAAATCTTTTAAATTTGGTAGTTATACAAACGCGGGATCTTTGTATAGCGCGTGTAAGTAACGTAGTTGCAGCGCGTTTTAGTGGATTAGACGTTAATGAACTTGTAATAGTTACAAGCCCTAATCGCTTGTATACTAAGCTTTTCTCAATATATATATATAAACGTGTTGGGGTGGGACAAGGTCACTTTCTAGCCAACTTAGGAGTAAACATTGTTGTGTTGTCACCTTAGCCATTAAAATACCGTGAAAACTCATATGCAGTTAACTTTACGTGAAATTGATAGTTGAGATTATCATCCTAATTTTTGTTCTTTTAAATAGTTATTTTTGTTTATTTTTTATATTATATTTAAATACTATGATATAAATATAAAATTCTTAAATGACATACAAGTTTGAATATAATATTTTAATAATTAAAATTAATATTTACTATTTTTTAATTTTATTTTCATGAATTATGATAATACTATATATTTTCAACAAGATTACAATTAAATGATATTAAAAAATATAAATGGTTAAAAGAGACAAAGAAGTAATATATAAATGATATAACTAAGGAATATAATTAGATTGAAAATAAAAAAATAAAAAGAAATTACAAATAATATGATATATTCTAGTGTTTAAGAATTTATCACCTAATACACATGTTTAGCAAACTAAAAAAGAGCCATAGTCATCAATTATACTCTTCAAATCCTTGTGCAAAACATTAATAAGAATAAAAGAAAAAGAATAAGAGACATGAGGTTATGAAAAAAAAAAGGAAATAAAGAAATATGAAATAAATGTTGACTTATATAGTAAATATAAAGAATAAATATAAAATAAGAAAAAAAATTATGTTTTATTATTCAATGTATACTTATTAAAAGAAATAATATTAACATTGAAGGCATATAGTATTCTATATAAAAATAAAGAGTAAGTGAATATAAAAAATATAGAATAATCTAAATAAAAATAAATGTCATGATTGAGAAGAAAAATGAAGAATAACCTTAATTATCTTATATAATAAATATAAAGAGTGAGTATAAAAGGAGAAGATGAATAGTGTTTTATTATTTAATTTATATCTATTAAATAAAAATAATATTAACATTGAAGTTATATAGTATATAAAAATAAAGAGTAAAAAAATATGAAAATTTTTGAGTAACCTAATAAAATAAATATTATGAGAGTGAGAAGAAAAAAAAAACTCACCGTCCAGGTACAACGACGCAATTATCAGGGGCACGTTCTACCACTAAGCTAATAGTCCGTGTGGGCCTCCCTAATATTAAGTATAATACAAAAAAATGAATCTAGTCAATGATACATTGGATAAAAGTAATTTTTTTTAATTTTTGAGAATAATTCTCAATTTTTTTTCATTATCTCTTTTAATATATTGTGTAATAAAAATATAAAAAAAATTAATTTCTTTAAAATAATTATACTGAATGTGAGTGGATGTTGTAGAATTAGAAGTATGTAGTTAAGTATATAAATATTTATATTGTTTTATGTTGTTTATAACTGTTGTGGTCATTCATTACAATATTACATAATAAATATTTTTTTTTTTGAACAAGAGAGCTTAACACAATACAATGGAGCATAAGACAAACAAACTGGGAGCATGAAAATAAAGGAAATAAAACAAGTAAATCAACCACCCCTGTTGTCATCTCCGGCATTGCCATCAACAACAACAAGGTTCCTACTACTCCACTCTCCATAACTGGTCAAGGACTGTTGATACACCTCTTCTGAACCACCTTCTTTGGAATTAAAAATACGTCTGTTCCTCTCCAGCCATATATTCCAAATGACCGCAAAAAAGCATCTCAGCCACCTATTCCGCTCCTCATTCCTGTTCACGACGCCTGTCCAACTCTCAAAATGTTCCTTTAGTGAGCCCGGAATAGACCACGCTCTCCCGAGATCAGAAAGCCATCGACACCATACCTGCCAAGTAAACTCACATCCCAGGAACAAGTGGTAAATATGTTCAACATCTCTTTTACAAAACACACATATATTGTCCCCATGCCTAAGTATTCCAAATCGATGTAGTCTTTCTTTAGTATTTACTCTACCTATCAGAACAAACCAAATAAATAACTCCACTCGTGGTGGCACCAAACCTTTCCAAATGGTTCTGGTAAAGCTGAAGCTTGTGATATCCTCTGGGATAGTCTTTGATTGCACCACCTGCAAAAAAGAGTTAGTTGAAAAAATTTCTTCCTTGCCATACTTCCACACAAGTCTGTCTTGCTTATCACTTGCTAGATTTATAGGCCTTAAAGCCTCATGTAACCTATTCAATAATTCCAACTCCCATTGATACAGGCCTCGCCTCCACTGGAAGTTTCATACCCACTCTAACCCATCCCAAAACCCGCAATCCCCTATGACAGATCCTTGCTGATTTGAAATAGAGAAAAGTCTCGAAAACCTCAACTTGAGGGAACCGCCTTGTAACCAGACATCTTCCCAGAAAAGAGTCCTCATGCCATCACCCACCTCCATAGACAACCCAGTAATCATCTTGTCCCTTACATTACTATCCTTGAGCTACAACTGGCATATGTCCTTCCAAGGTCCCCCTCTAGTAGGCATTGGCTGAGTAGATAACATCATATTGGACTTCAAGTCGTAACAGGAGCAAACAACCTTCTTCCGTAAAGGACACTCCTCCTTCGAAAATTGCCACCACTACTTAAATAATAGGGCAGAGTTTCTAATCATTGCATCTCCTACCCCCAAGCCACCCTCCTTTTTAGGGGCCTGAACCACTTCCCACTTGACTAGTGCTATCCCGTTCCTATCTTCCTCCTTACTCCATAAGAATCTTCTCTGTAATTATATCAACTTTTCTGCCACGGCCTTCGGCATCTTGTACAGGCTCAGATAGTACACTGGCAAGCTATTCAACACAGACTTAATAAGGACTAGCTTACCCGCTTTATTTAGCACCTTAGCCTTCCACAAACTGAGCTTTTCCTCAACCTTGTCAATTATCGGCTTCCATGTCTTTACCAGCCTTGGGTTTGCTCCTAAAGGAATACCAAGATATCGGACTGGGAGGTTCGCTTCTTTACACCCCAAAAAACTATACATGTTGTCAGTCCAATGCTGTTCACAATTGATTGGGATTAAGCTCGATTTATCAAAGTTAATCGATAACCCCGACATAATCTCAAAGCACCTTAACAGTCTGGCATAGTTTCTAATGGTCTCCTCCTCCGGTGGGCAGAATAAAATAGTGTCGTCTGCGAACTGAAGATGTGATAACTCTATGTTTTCCTTTCCCACCAACAGCGGCAATATTCGTCTGTTTCTCACTGCCTCCCCTATCAGCCTGTGTAAGACCTCCACTACCAGAACAAACAAGAACGGGGACAATGGGTCACCTTGTCTCAAGCCTCTCTCCATCTTGAAAGGTTTGGAAGGGGAACCATTTATCAGAATTGCCATGGACGCCGAACCGATACACTCTCTAACCCACTCTCTCCATCTACGACCAAATCCCATCTTCTGCAGCACGATATCCACAAAGTTCCACTTCACTCTATCATAAGCTTTCTGAAAATCTAATTTGATAATTGCCGCCTTCTTCTTCCTCGTCTTCAGCCATTGCACTGTTTCGCACGCAATCAGAGCCCCGTCATGAATTTTTCGACCTTTCACAAAGGCACTTTGAGTCTCTCCTACTAAGCCTGGCATTACTGATCTCATCCTTCTGACCATCACCTTTGAAATAACTTTGTAGATGCAGCCAACCATGCTGATCGGCCTGAGGTCTTTGATCTCCTTAGCTCCAGTGAACTTCGGCGCAAGAGCCACCCAAGTAACATTGGAATCAGGCGGCAACCTTGATGACCGAAAGAAATCCAGAACAGCTGTCGAGAACTCTGTGCCAATCTCATCCCAACACTTTTTGATGAAGTTCATATTATACCCATCACTACCTGGAGCCTTAGAGGATTCACAGTCCCAAACAACCTCCCTAATCTCCACCAATGATGGTATGCTCTCCAATGCACTGGATTCTTCTTCATTAATCCGGTTAACCAGACCATCCCTAAACCCTATTACCGGGGATCTCTCCTGGTGATACAACTCTCTGTAAAAGTCTCTGATGGCAATCTTGATCCTGGCTTGATTTCTTATTAACCTTCCATTAATCACCAAAGCATCAATCCTATTGTTCCTTCTTCTTGCCGACACCAAGCTATGAAAGTATCGTGTGTTTTTATCCATGTCCTTCGCATGCCTAGAACGCGACATCTGCTTCCAGTGTACCTCTTTCCTCACATACCACTGCTTGCAACAGCTTACTAGAGCCTTCCTTCTAGCCTCCATTGTACCATCATAGACACCATTTCCAACCAGATCATCCACCTTCTTGATCTCCTCCTCAAAACGCTGAATTTTCTTTTCCAAGTCACCAAATTTCTCTTTATGCCATTTTCCCAACGGCACCGTAAGAGCCTTCAATTTATCTGTGAGCAGTCCCTCTCCAAGATTCTGCCATTCCTCCCTGACCATTCTTAGGAATCCTTCATGTGTGAACCATGAGTCTAATGTCCGGAACGGACGTGGTCCACCTCTATACTTAGTAACTTCGACTATTATTGGGCAATGATCTGACAAGCCTCTCGGACCACCTTTTAAGCGAATCTCCGGAAACTCCTCAGTCCATTCTACACTCAACAGGACTCTGTCAATACGACTACAGGACCCACCTCTATACCATGTAAACTTACGATCATTCAGCGGTAAGTCCACTAACTGCATATCTTGGATCCAACTCTTGAATTCTTCTGCAGACGTTGATAACCTGTCCTGATTTTTCCTTTCATCAACTTGTACCACCTCATTGAAGTCACCCGTGTAGCATATCGGGACTTGACATAACCCTGCTATATAGCTCAGTTCCTCCCAAACAGCAAGTTTTTCAATTCTCATATGAGGACCATAAACCAAACAGAAAGCACAGTGGAATTCATTTTTCAATAGAACTCCCTCAACACATAGCCACCTATCCCTTTTATAGCAGTTATTCATTCTAAAAAGCAACTCATCCCACATTAATAACAGACCCCCAGACGTGCCTACCGATCCAACAAACTCCCAACCTACCGCATCACTACCCCAAATACGTACAACATCAAATTTATTTACAACTTGCAATTTTGTTTCAACCAAGCCTAACATATTTAATTTTTGCTTTTTTTGAGCTCTTTTATCATACTCAGTTTTCCAACCCCCCTCAACCCCCTAACATTCCAAGAGCTAAAAATCATTTTAAAACATTGTTACACACCTGTTTGAACTTTTTCGGTCTGCTTCTTCGCACCTTCTCTTTCAGTTTTGCTCGCCTCCTCTTCTCAGCTATCGCTTCATTTTGCTCTTATAATATCCTCATTAAGTCGTCTTCTTCGTCGTACTGTACTGCTCTGGATTCAACAGCTAGATCCCACGCCTTCTTATTCTCAACCAATTGTTCTTCAATTTTGGATATTTGTTGTCCTTCGTTTGTTTCCACGATTCCAGTTGCACTACTGACCTCATCCACTATTGCAAGAGCCAGGCTTCTCTCTTCATCCATTGCATCAGTCCCGTCGAACATCGAGCCAGCCTTCTTGGCGTTTCTGCCAGTCCCACCTGCGCCGAACGGAGCATCTCCCTTCAGTTCCTGCCACGGACTCCCAGGACGTCTTGACAGGCTTCTAGGTGGACCATGGATGCCCACATCGCACTCTATCCCGAGCACACCATCCCCCTCAACTCTCCCGATGGAGTCACGGTAATCGTCTAGGCGGTCTCTGTCTCGTCGTGGTACTGCCGCTCCGGACCGGACAACGTTCAGCGCCTCCAAAACCGTCAGGTCGTCAGCCACGGCGCTCTCCTTCCCTGCTGGATACCGTCGACCCGGATGGAGCCCTACTCGGCCCGCCTGAGTTGTATCATGCTCCCCAGCAGTCCGCTTATGAGCAATAGATGGGCTGCATGTGCCATGTTCAGTTTGATTTGGGCTTACAGTGGGGTAGCCCACATTTGATCCCTCCAATCTGCTACATCTATTCTTGTTTTTGGCCCAACCATCATCCCATGCTTGGACTCCCTTTTTTGTACAAAAACAGCCTTCCTTCAACCCATTAACATATTCCCAACTAACCGTTTGTTCTGAACCCGAATCACTAACCAAATCAGTATATTCCTTTAATTTAGCGATTCCATCTGCAACAATGCCTTCCGTTACTCTTTGAATTTGAAAATGAATTGATTTGCCATTATTCCATTCATTCAATATGTCTTCTTGAATTACCAAATTGTCCTTTCCATAAACTTCCTCCCTTGGAGTCGCCATCATCAATTCAACCGCCGGATCACCGATAACCAAACCACCGCGCGCACCGGAGCACTCGCATATTTCTGGAAAATAAGTTTTAATTGTTTCCTCAATCTGAAGCTCCCTTCCAAAGCTCTCGTGACCAACCTCTTTAACTAGGACGTCAAACCCACTAGTCCCAACTGTGATGTGGATCCACTCATTGATTCTGTCCATACAACAAGTGTCAATTTGTATCCGTGCCACGCTGAAGGAGAGGCAAGATTCCGTGGCTTGGTCACATCCAACAACTTCTCCCCATTGGCTTCCTATCAATTTGAATGTATCTGGTGACCATGTATGCAAGGGAATACCGAAACACTCTAACCATATCCTTCGAGTATCGCTTCGCTCCTCCTCATCCCATCTCCATACCCTATGAAAAAACTTGAGGAGGTTGTTTAGTTCGAATGTGTATGCCTCTTCAGCACTAAGAACACTGTCAAACGTCAGGAGTGCTTTGTGTGCTCCTAGTTCCCTGATTTCCACCACCTGGGGTATATTCTTCCTGATCATGGCCTTCAAAGAGTTAAAGTCAATTGTCTTTGTCGTTCCGCCTACTAGACTCCTCTGTAGCCAAACCAGGTTTTCTTTTGCCACTGGCACTTCCAACGTCTTCGTCCACCTGTTGCCGAGCGGTTCCCCTGGTGCTTCCTTCTTCTTCAACTCCTTCACATTGCTCCTCCCATCCTTTTGTCTCACTTCATGTAAGGGTTGAGCCTTGATTGAATTCTGTGCGTGGTTATCCTCTTGATGTCCCGTCGTAATTTTCACTTCCTTTGTGCGTCGATATCTAGCTTCTCCTACTGTGATAGACTTACCTCGTAACCTCATCCCATTCATTTCCGCGATAGCCTTCGTAGCTCCTCCCTTCGTTGTATATCGGATGAACGCAAAAATGTACAGGGTGCCATGTTTTTGTTTTCGTGACAGGTAAATATCATTTATCCGCCCAGTCCAACTGAATAGATGATGCAACTCCTTCTTGGAAATATCTTCCGGAAGATGATCAACGAATATAGTGAACGATTCGGTTTCCAGATGATAGTACTCTTCTCTATTCCAAATCCTAGGATCCCTACGAAAAAACCTACTTCTACCCCTCTCAGTGTTTCCCACCCTTCTCCCTCTCCCTCTCTCTCCCTCTCTCATTTCTTCTCTTGATACACTTAATAATAATAATAATAATAATAATACATAATAAACAATTATGTTGATTTTAATTATATTTAAAACCTATATAATTTGTTTGTGACATGTTATATTATTTGTTTGTAATTGGTTATAATCATTCATTACATAATAGACAATTTTGTTATTATTTTTAATTATCTTTGAAAATTAATATTATAATTGATAATTATGAGAATGATAATGGCTCTTTTTTATTATTTTGAATTGCATTTTTTTCAAAATAATTTAAAAGTAATTCAATTAAAAATAAAAATTTCAAAAAGTAATTTAATTATATAAATAATAAATAAATTATGCCAATTAGTCACCTAAATTGATCTGATGTAATAAGAGAAAGTTAAAAAATTTAAAATATATTAAAAAACTAATTTAAACTATAATTGAATATATTATAAATAGATAGATGCAACTTGTGATTACAAGATGTCTATTGAGTGCTAAACAAAGGCAGTACAAAATTGCTAGGAAGAAAATTGTCCCTCATTATCCTGGCGAGATAAATGATCCTGTTTTATATCCATAAGGGTGGGGGAAAATATTTTCTTATTTGATTTCTTTCGCATATAAATTGGATTTATGTTTATGAAGATATACACAAAACATGTAGAACCAAAAAAAAAATAGACCCAAAAACCTTAATCAAGAATCTTTGACACAGCCCAAAATGAGATCAAATTATCAATAAATCATATTTCTTATTTTTGTGTATTTTTTGTTAATGTTACTGAGGAATGTTAAAATTAGTCCCACATCAAAATAAGTAAGGAAGAATGAAAAATTTATAAAATAAAAAATACATTAATTTATTACCTTAAAATTTTAAATTGAATGTAGTGTTTTTTTCTCTTATGTTATCTCGCTTGATTCGAAGGAAGATAAGTCATTTTCTTGGACCATACCTATGCTCTAGGCTCTTATGAGAATCTCATACTCTCACTCCATTTATCATTTATCACACTCTCACGTGGATTATATGTTAACAGTTGCACTGTTTAGTACATCAATTACCATTAGATTATGGTAAAGTTGTGACTTGTGAAGGCGTTAATGTTAATGTGAAAGTTGTGGACACATTCAGATTCAATGATTACCAATGCTCAAGTGGCTTGCACATGTTGCTATTCACACCAATTACTTCAATTAACTGTTTCTCCATTACCGACCAATAACTACCAAATTTCAACCTTAGTCTTTAGTCATATAAGGCAGCTATTTTGATACCACCTTTTTACATTTTAGAAAACTTTTTATTTTTTATTTTATTTTAAATCCCTAAACAAAATCTTACAGCAATAACCAGTTACTAATTAAAAAGGGTATTAGTGGAGGCAAACTCCCACTAATCAAGAATAAGAGCAGCTTACTGGAAGGAGCAATATGAGCAAATCAAGTTGTTAAAAACAAATTATTACTTCAGATTCTATGATCAACTTGATAATTTGCATGATTACAAAGGCATAACAATCAAAATTCTTTTTTTACTCTCCAATTTTGAACTAAATATTTTATATTCGGTCAAACAAGTAGTGTATTAACATAATTAATAGAATTCTTAATAGAATCATAGAGTTACTAACTATATTAGAGACCATAATCACTGGCTTCAATGTGAAAGAGGAATATATTGCAACAATGTTTACCTTTTTGGATACAATTAGGATTCCAATCCATAGATACCAGTTATTAATTCATCATTCGGAAACCCACTTGAAAACTTTTTGTGTTTCTAACATCGTAAAAGCAAATTCAATCTTCAAATTTTTTTTCCCAATCCCGAAACCCACGTGGAACGTTATTCACAGGTTATTACAATTCTTTCAACGCAATTATAGCAACAATTCTTTTATTGCAAGTATACAAGATAAATTTATTTTAGTTCTATGCACATTAACCGTAGAAAAAAAAAGTTTTATCTATTAAGAAATTATTTGATAATTTTATTGATTATTTTATGATAAGATAAGATTTAAAAGATAATTATTGAAAAAGAATGAAAAGAGAAAAAAAATATTGCTGAAGAAATGAGAATCATATGCTGTGCTAATTGTAGAAAACTCATGAAGAAACTTAATTAGCTTAAACATAATTATTATCATTATCGCCTGGATCAACTTGTACACACTCTCTTTAGTCTTTAATTGTGTTTTAATTTTGAATAAGAATAACGCCGTTTTTATTATTATTCATTTAAAATGGATAAACTTCTTTCAAATATTTCGGCCTGCCATTGCCAAGTTTAACATTCACATTGTGTTTTCATCTGCTGATAAAATTTAATTTAACTTTAAACTAAATACGATAAATTTATAATTTTACGTTAATGGAAACCTCTTTGGATGCATATTTTTAATACTAAATTACATCGATTTTTTTTTCCAAGAAAAAAATTTGAGTGATGCTATAATTTGCCAATAGAAAACATTTTTTCTCAGCTGGAATTTCATTTCGCAAAATAACAGAATTATGCACAAGTGAAGACAGTACTTGATATGAACATTATACATTGATTACGAGTTATAATTCGATATAAAAAGTTTTAAAGGTGGACTAATCATAACTGATATTCGACCAAAATATCAGAACGCCGGATATAGAATTAATTCCTATTTCAAGCACCGTTTGTTCAGAAACACAATGGTTATCTTCATCTCTCAAATATAAGGTAGCATTTGTTTTGAGATACTGAGACAGAGATTGAAAGACTGAGATTTAGTATCATGTTTATTAGTTCAGAGACTTGTACTAAAATTTCTGTTTCTGTCTCTAAAATTTCAGCATTTCAGTACTTCCAAAAAGTAGGAACGCAAGGGACTGAAATTTTTAGAAATGAAGACTGAAACTTTAATGACATTTTATACCTAAAATACTTTCATTTCAATTAATTAATTCCAATTTTACCTTTTATGTCAATTAAATTAGAGTTTCATTCTTATTTCAATTCCTGTTTTCCATTTTACACCAAACAAAATACTGAGATTTATTTCAATTCCTATCTCTTATTCTCTGTCTCTCAGTCTCAGTCATTCCGTCTCTGTCTCTCTACCAAATACTACCTAAAAAAATGGTAGAAAAAGCATTTGATTTATGACATTTTTCAGCAATTTTTATTACTTATTTACTTACTTGAGTGTTAGATTCAAATACTCACTCCTTCGCTTTCTCACCACTGACGTATACCTCATCTAAATAAGAAGATTTCGAACAAGTATCACGGCACGGTAAAATTCTACAAAAACAGTAACGAAAATAAATACTAATCTACCTGCCAAACAATCAGTCACAATTTTTTTTTTATCAAAATCTATAAGGTGAAAGACTCAAAGCTCTTAATAAACAAATATGTTCAAATTTGTTTCAAGACAAAAAAAAAAGCTATTTTATGGTATCTAAATTTTAGATATAAAATTTAAAAATAAAAAATAGGTCCTATCTTTTTTATCTCTATTTTTAAATAATTTAGATACAAAAATTATAAATATTAAATTTTTTTAAAAAAAATATCAATTAATGACTTCTTTTCAAGAATTTTTTTTACCATCTATATCAACAATAAGACATAAAAATAAATTGATAGTGTAAAGTGTAAACTTTCTTTTTTAATTTGAATATCTCACAAGGGTATAGTCATAAGTCCCAAAAGATTTTTTTTGGTCTAAAGTCCCAAAAGAAATTGAACTACCTTTGACGTTTTTCCACATCAGATTAATAGAAAATAATAAGTCGGTGAAGATTGTACTTTTCTTGTTCTAATTACTATAACCATAAGTATCTCTAAACCCTCTTATTTGAGATTTTATTTAATGAACATGACAATGATTGATGTACAAATATTCTTTTTCCTTCTACAATGTGTCAATATCTATTTTTTTAACGGCTTTGTTTTGGATGAAAAAAATATATTTAGATTCTTGATGGTTTTAAAAAAAATATATAAAATAAAATAGTAAATTATATAAATATTCTCGTCTTCTTTTTCTCTTTTTATCTTGTTCTTCTTCTTTTTACATTTTTTTTTCTGTAATCACCGTCGTCACTATCATTTTTGTTGTATCCACTTTTATGATGGTCCCGCTTTCATATCCACCACTACCGCCGCTTCTGCCACCTTCACGGGATTGAGCCTCATTAATAATGATGTTACAGCCGTTAAAGTTGGGGCCGTTCATGCCATCAATCGCATCCCTCATGACTTGTTCTGAAGCAAAGGTTACAAATCTGAAACCTCTGGATCTTCCAGTTTCGCGATCATTAATAACCTTAAAACAACCACGAGAATTCACATCAGATCTGAGTAAGAACAAAGATAATTAACAGATTTGAGAACCGAATAGAAACCGATCGATCTTTGTCTTTGAATCAAAGATGAAGAAAGAACGTACCTATTGGCGGATAATAAGAAGGTAAATACTATGGTGTTTAAAAGGTGGTACCTTTTATTAGAAAGGATTAAAAGTTATTATTTAATTTAAAAGATATAAGAATAAATAATTTTTAAAAAATCAAAATTTACTACAAAAAATAAATTAGGCAAAGTTTAAGCAAAAATTTATAGGCACCATAGAATTGGCCTAATAAGAATCATAACAGTAACAAGAGTAACACAAGTAACACAGAACTCAAGTAACGGAAAACATATCACAGATCAGATGGATAGCGATAACAAATCCAAATCCGAATCGGTGTTCAGATCCCGATCGATGATGCCTACAATGAACGGACCTTCGATTCAACGATTTCTCCGTAGGCAGAAAAGGCTTTCTCTAGAGCTTCGTTATCGGTGGCCCATGCAAGCCACCAACCAAGCACCGATACTCAACATTGCGGCATCCATTGAAATATCTAGATAACGACGACGGCGGCTTAGTGACGGCAAGATGCGGATGAACAACAGCGACGACGGCGTACGCAAAGGCAGTCCAAGAAGATGACGACGACGGCGGCTCTTTGTGCGGTCGTGCTCCTCCTTTCGGCAAGAGGGATGATGGAAAAAAGATGAAAAGAAAGGACAAAAATATAATTTTAAAATAGAAGTATTTGTAAAAATATTTAAACATATATATAATTATTATATTATTAATAAAAGTTTTAAATCTAAGTCATTGATTCAAAAATTCAATGGCCATGATTTATAGAGAATCTTGGACCATAAAGATCTTGAAAATACTTTTCTCATTGAAGAAAGCTCCTTCTTTAACTAATTCTTTGTTGAGATAAGTCTCAAAGTGGTAACTGAAGTTGCACTCGAGTCTCATAGTAGTCTTTGAACTTAATAGTTACCCATATTCGTCTCTGAAGTTGCACACCAAGACTCAGATTCGTCCTTCCGGCACATTCCGTCCACCTGGCACCATCGAAAAGCTGATCTGGACTCCTCCGTGACACGCTGGCCAGGTAACAGCTAGCTGACGTGGATTAATAAACTTTTTTGGTGCAATTTGGTCCCTAAATCAAAATTAAAAATTTTAAACCCCAAATTTAATCATCATTCGCTTCTCTATAGTAGTAACCTCTCTCTTTTCTTTTCTTCTCTTCTCTTCTCCATATGGATGTGAAAGAGATTACAAATTACAACTTCATTGAAAGTACGCATATATTTTGTTAATTAAAAGTCACATACTATGTCTTTATATTTAACATTTTATGCACTCATTTAACTCTAGTTTAATTAAAATGTTTTACAAAATTCAATTTTATATTTTTATATGATTTTACAAAAATCTATCTCTTGTATTTACGGAATTAAAAAGTTACATAATTATTATTATATACTACATTACATTTTTTTTCGAATCTTGTTCCAAAATAACCATGCATCATCCTAATTTAACTGTCATTCACATAATATTAATATAAAGTGTTATATTATAGCATTTCAAATCGTATGACATTTCCATTAAAATGATGTGTCTAAAATTTTATTATAATTAAATAGGTATTTCAAATTAATTAAAGGTAATATTAGAGAAACAAAAAAATAGCAAAAATTTACCTAATTTAATATTTATTATGATTTTATTATAATTAAATAGGTATTTCAAATTAATTAAGGTAATATTAGAGAAACAAAAAATAGCAAAAATTTATTATTTTAGTCTCTAATTAATAAAAAACTAATTAAACAAAATAAATATAATTAACTAATTTAAGACACTAATTTGATCATATTAAAATATTAATCATATCATCTTTTTATTTGCAAATGTCATGCTGACATTTTAATATTTTATATTAGCATTAGAGATGAGTTGAGATTCACAATTTATAAATTTAGGAATCAATTTAATTATTTTTAAAAGTCAACAATTTTTTATGAACATTCACAATTTTAGAAATTAAACTTTACTTATTTCTTTAATTATATATATCACATCTTTTTTTTATGTTATAATTTCACCATCTTTCTTACAGAAAAAAAAAGATAAAAGCGATTAAATTTGTTCAAATAATAGTTGTTAAGAAGATTCTAGTTGTTGTTATTATTATAAGATACTTCAACTAAAAATAAACAAAAAGAAAAATCTTGTGAATTTGGGATATGAAGATCTATGTCTGTAGAAAAAAGAGTGATTATTGTAGAGAAGAGAATAATGATTAAATTTGAAGATTAAAATTTTTAATTTTGATTTAGAGACCAAATTACACCATAAAAATTTACTAATTTACGTCAGTTAGCTGTTACCTGGCCAGCGTGTTACGAAAGAGTCCAGATCAACTTTCCGGTAGTGCCAGGTGGACGGAATGGGTTGGAAGGACGAATCTGAATCCCAGAGTGCAATTTTATATACAAATATGAATAATTTTTATGTTCAAGAATTATTATGACACTCGAATACAATTTCAGAGACCAGTTTAAGACTTATCTCTTTTTTCTTTTAATATAAGTACATAATATTAGATACAATAAATAATAGATCCAATAAATAATGCTAAGATACAAATAGAGTATGCGTTGTTAATAATATTGTTGGTGTTCTGGTCATTATAATTTGATTAATAGAAATTTTTTGAAGTTAATAATTTTTAGTAATTTTAGTCCGTATTGAGTTAGTAAAAATATTAATTTATTTTTAAATATTTTTTTGTGTACAAATTTTTATAAATATAAATATAAATTATTATTTGTCAAATATAACCTACTATAATAATATTTATTAATCATGTAATATTATTATTTAATTATATTGATGAGCAATTTAAAAAATAATTATTTTATAACTCATTAACATATAACAAAGACTCATATTTTTTTATTGTCGTCTTTAATTCTTGCATTAGAAAATATCAAAATGGTAAGTTCACTACTTTATAGAATTATTGTTCTACAGACAATTACTTAATGAGTCTAATATTTAGTGAATCTAATATCGTGGAACTATTAATGTTTGACTTTTTAAAATAAGTCCGTTAGAAAACAAAACACATACTTGACTGCTCTTTTCTCTTTTTTTCTTGTTTGATTCTGTATTTTCATCTTTGTATCAAGGCAAGTTTCTACTTCTTGTGTATTTTGATTTCTACATTTTAGGTCACAGGCTTCGTTTTAGCCTTTTATGTCTCTATATTTTATATTTTTACTCTTACTCAGCCACATACTTCATTTTAGCTATAATTTTACTACATTTGCCTTTTTTTTTGACATTTTTGTTTCTACATCAAGGTGAGTTTCTATTCCTTCTTCTTGTTCGAATTTTGCATATTTGATTTTTGCTATTTTTGCATCCAGTTGTTTTTGACATTTCTAGTTATTTTAGATGTTTTAATTTTTCTTTTTGGAACGGGTCCACAAATTTTTTGAGTCAGTGCTTTGGAATTTTTTAATTAGTTTGACAAAGATGATATTAAATTTACCTTTCATTTATGTCTTTGTGTTTGATTATAATTGTTTTTATTAAAATATATTAAGATGAATTAGTATTCATTAAAATTATTTAATAAAAAAAAGTGAGTAAACGGATATATGGTATAATGCAATAGAGAAGACTATTTGAGTCACCGGAAGAAAGAAGTATGTGGGCTTGTTCCAAAGAAGAAGCCTTTGATATTCAGAGATCATGAAAGGGCATTCTTTGATTCAGCATATTGGGCATTATGCAAATAAGGAGCTGGAGTGAATAATCAACAAAATAACTCTAATAGATGCTAATTTATACTAATATATTCTAACTGTTTTATTATTAGTTTTGCTCTTAATTCTTGCTCACTCTCTTCCTAAAAACTGATGCATTGTTTTGTGAGAAGAAGAATAAGTTGTTAAAGCTAATTTTTACTTTATGAATTTGATTAGATTTTGGTTGTTGAATTTGTTTGTAACTTGAGTATTTGACTAAATCTCAATTATTGAAATTGGTTCAATTATAGCATAGTTGAAGTTTGATTATAGTATGAGTTTTTAGCTTTGTGTTAGGTATTTTTAGAAGGAATGGTGGTCAGTGAACTTATTTGTATTTTTTTCTCTTAAACAAATATTGTTTTGGTTTATTGTTGCATTGGATTCAATTTTAGTTGTTAAAGTTTGAATGGTAATAAAAAGGAAGAATGGTAATAAAAAAGAAAGAAAGAAAAGAGAAGAGAAAAAAAAAAGGTTTGGATACTCCAAAAAAGCAAAAGCACCAAGATAAAGGGGAAGAAATAGTCATTGGAGATTAAACAAAGAAATTCCGAGAAAAATTAATAACTCATCAAAGGGGAAGAAATAATTGTTTTGATCCGTTTAGTTGTTGATGGCAATGTCGGAGATGACAACGGATTCTACCCCATAATTATATATCTTTATTTTGGTTTTTGTATTGTTACCTTATTCATGTTTGCTCTACTCTATTATGTTGAGCTCACTTTCTTCAAAACAAAAAATAATTGTTTTGTCTTGGTGCTTCAAATTCTAGTTAGAAGCATTAAATTTTGTAAAATTTTTAGATTGTACTATTACTTTATTGCAATGAGAGCATAATTATATATTCAATTTCGATAATCACAGCAGAGGTATAGATTGTGAATGTAATTGTTATGAGGAGGTGGTTGGTTGTTTCGTGTTAGCTTAAGAATCTATTGTAAATATTCTTAGAGAGGTTACTTATTTTTTAATGGCAATATCAAAGGAGAACGTTTAACTAATCATAGGATATTTTAGTCTCTTACCCCTTTTTAATTAGATCGAATATGTTAACAACAATCTTTAAAAAAAAAACTTGATTTGTCTTTTACGTCCAACGTTGTATGATTGTTGCAAGTTGCAATAAAGTAATAGTAGTAAGTAGTAGCATCTCCACCAAATTTCTTTGATCACTAGTGAGTATAGCCCACACCACAAGGAAACAAAACACACACAGCGTGCATTTCATGTCATTTCAACTTCTTTTCTTCCATTGCCACCTTCGAAACTTGAAGATAACTAGCCTATTATTTGAATTGGAATTGTAACTGATCACCATGTTTCAACTCTGAGAGGTACAAATTAAAGAGTAAGCAACCATTGTAACAAGAAATTGAAGTAGGAAGGGATAATATAATAGTAGGCACAAAAACAAAACAGCATCTTGCTACTTAGACACTCAATAGGTCTTATTTAAATGCAAGCATCAAAGGTCGATAAGCAATAATGAAGAGATTAATTAAATAACATTAACCTTACAATACAAGCATATAATTTAAAGGTACGAACATATAAATATTGTGATGTTAGAGGTTTATTAGGGATATAAAGTAGTATGTATAATAATATAGATTTGGTACCTAATATATCAAAACAAGCATTCAAGTGAGAGAGAGAAATTAAAGCTAATAAAATACCATAGTATTTGTCAACTTTTCACATCAACATCACACCATAATTTTTGAAAAATATAAGAGGGGCCAAATTAAGCAATACACATTACAGCCGACAGGCTCATTGGCTTCTTTTTGAAATTTTTACATGTGTAGTTATCCATGATAAAATATTTCTTCCAGTCAAAAAAGTCAATGAGGGTCAAAATCCACTACCCAAATTCTAGCAATAGATGTAGGTGAGTGATATGATCATATGAATACCCTAATCACGGAATTAATATATATTTGATACAATATTATACGGTCAACATTCACATTACTTTTCACTTATTACCATGTTCACAATTACAATTTTTTTTGCTTTAATTTGTTAGGTTATGTCTCTTTATTATTCCTCCTTTAATTTGTATTATTGTCATTTCTTAAAATTAATATTTATAAATGCATTTTTAAGGTATATTTAATAGGAGAGCAAACATATTAATTTAATCATTATTTTTTTATACAAGTCTTTACGAGTTATTTATATTCACACACGCACATTCTTCTTCGTTATTTTCCTCTTTTGTTATCGTCGTCACCAACACCACCTCCTCTTCCTCCCTTTTTTTCATTAAAATTTCTTCTCTTTTTTCTGTTTCTTCCTTCTCCTCCATCATCTTCATCATCATGATCATCATTGTTATAGTCATTTTTCGTCTTCTTATACATATTGTCGTTATCGTTAACGTATAATTTTTGTCATATTGATGACGTTGTCTGATTCAAAATTAAAGAAAATATTTTTGTGCATTTGTAGCAAAATTTCGATGTAAGAATTCTGAATCTGAGTTGTTATTGTGATGAATTTGTTCCATTCTCGTTTCTATGTTTTTTGGAAAATTTGCAGTGTATTTTGAAAATATTTCGGTGTATTTTTATTTTGATAAGTTCTGCATAATTCAAAACTCTTTTTCTTCCTCTTCCTCATCTTCTGCTTCTTCTTCTTTTTCAGTATCATCATCATTTTTTTCTTTTTTATTTTTTTATTTTACTTTCTCAAGTTTCTTCTTGTTTTATTCTCTCAAGAATAAAAATAAAAAAATCAAATAAAGAAGAAGAAAAATATATATAATACTATAAAATTACTTGGAAGAGGATAAACTTACATTCATTCAACTAAAAGAAAGAAAGAAATAAGAAAAAAAGGGAAAAATGGATTACAGAAGAAGAAACAGCAGAAGATGAGAAAAAAGAAGAAGAAGAGTTTTAAATTATGCAGAATTTATCAATACAAATCTACCAAAAATTCTTAAACAATACACATAAATATCTTAGTTTTACACTGAAATTGACTACAAATACACAAAAATATTTCCTCTAATGCTGCATTTTTTTCTTCTTTTTTTTCTTATTTCTTTCTTTCTTTTAATTGAATGAACGTAAGTTCATCCTCTTCCAAATAAGTTTGCAGCATTATGTGCGTGTTTCTTCTTTTTCTTTGTTTGATTTTTTTTGTTTTTATACATGTTAAAAGAGTAAAACAAGAAGAAATTTGAGATGGTAAAACAAGAAGGATAAGATGAATAAGAAAAAAAAAGATGAAGATGATGATGATGATGATGATGAAAAAAAAGAAGCAGCAGAAGATGAGAAAGAGAGAGAAGAAGAATTTTAAATTATGCAGAACTTATTAGTACACATACACCGAAAATTCTTAAACGACATATATAAATATCTTAGTTTTACATCGAAATTTGCTGTAAATACACAAAAATATTTTCTTTAATGTAGAACTCCTACATTACATTCAATTCAAATAATCAACGATGAACAACCATTTTCACAAACAAAAACAATATTATTCACCAACAGAATCATAAACTACTAACGAAAATATTAACTGGAATCGAACCACACCTCAACCACTTGATTGGATTCAAAACAATAATCCACTTCACTCTGGTTCAATCGACAATTTGTACTTGAATCATTCATTATCTCCAACAACGAGAAAACTGTTCAAAATTGATTTCAGTGCTGGATTTCATCATTTTTTTTCTTATTCATCTTTTTCTTCTTGTTTTATCTTCTCAAGTTTCTTTTTGTTTTACTCTTTTAATAAGAATAAAAACAAAAAAATCAAACAAAGAAGAAGAAGAAACACATAATACTGCAAAATTACTTGGAAGAGGATGACCCACATTCATTCAACTAAAAAATAAAATAAAATAAAAAAAGAAAAAAGATACATTAAAGAAAATATTTTTGTGTATTATTTGTAGCAAAATTTTCATGTAGGAGTTCTGAATTTGAATTGTTATTGTGATAAATCTGTTCCATTCTCGTTTCGGTATATTTTGGAATACTTGCGGTATATTTTAAAAATATTTTAGTATATTTTTATTTTAATAAGTTTTGCATAATTCAAAACTCTTCCTCTTCCTCCTCCTCATCTTTTGCAGCTACTTCTTCTTCATTTTTTTATTTCAGATTCTTATAATTTTTCTTGGGAGGAAAAAATCAAACAAAAAAAAAATACATAATGTTACAAAATTAATAGAAAGAGGAGAAGGAAAAAATGCAACAACAACAACAATAATAAAAAGAACGATGATGAGAATGAAATACGCGAACAAAAAGGAGGAGAAACGTAAAGAAGAAGGAAAAAAAGAAAGAAGAGAATGAGAAGGAAGAGGAACGCGTGATACAAACTAGGGGTGCACATGGGCTGGGTGAAGCCGGGTTTGATGGGACCCGGACCCAGACCCGACCCGAAATATACACCGGATCTATTTATTAAACCCGAACCCGACCCTAGACCCAATGAAACCAATACACTTTCGCGCCACAATTATACCGGGTGAAAACCGGGTGAAACCGGGCCGTTAACATTACATTACGTTGATACCTTCTTGTAAGCTAACATGTAAAAATATCCAAAATTCCAAGACTCCAACCATTATTTAACATGATAAAATTCACTTAGAAAAATATAACAAGAACCAACCATTCTTTAAAATTAAAGCATAACCACAATCAATACTAAAGCAAAACCATAATCAATACTAATATCGTCTAATAATACCAAATATTTAAATCAATACAAATAACACAATATTATGCATTAGTCTAAAGTCTTATGCATTCTAAACATAAAACATTAACTTATAGTCTTATAATGACTAATAACACAAAATATTAAGGTTTACAATACTTAAATTTCACATAAGAATAGTCATGATTCATCACTAATAACACAAAATATTAATTGTGTATGATGACCGGGCCACCGGGCCGACTTCGGGTGACCTGAGCTATGGGCCAGACCCGACCCGAAATAATGACCGGATCTATTTTTGAGACCCTTACCCGACCCTAAACCCGATAAAATCACACCAAATTAGCCTCTAAAGTGTTCGGGACCGGACCGGACCTTCGAGCCAGGCCGGGTCTGTACACCCCTAATACAAACATTGAAAAAAGAACAGTGTGATTTTACGCACAAATTATGTAAGTAAATTTTGTTAAGTTAGAATTAATTTGTATGTCAAAAATGCTTATATGTGTAGTAAAACTATTAATTTAAAGTTGTTTAATCCAACTTTTATTCCCTAACAAAACTCATTCTTAGATTGCGGTTATACAAAAAAAATTAAAATTATATTATTTAATTTGACATCTATAATTTTATATATATAATATTTGTAATTATATGCTTATTATATCTAATATTATTTAATTATTCAAACAGTAATTAAATAATAATACAAAATAACATAATAAGTAGTAATTAATGAATATAAAATAAAATAATTCTTTATTATTTTAAGTTAATTTTCTATTATCTCACACAAATTTTTGTTTATATTATTATAAATAGATACAATAATACAAAAAGTATATCCAAATATATTAATTTAAAAACAGTAAAAATGAAAAAAAATAATATACAAATATATAACACTCCTCTAAAACAAAATTTATAGAGTACTAGGTATTCGAAGTGACTAATAAGTATATTTATTTTTTAATAAGTACTGAATTTGAATCTTTAATAAATAATATGGAAGAAATTCAGCTTAAAATATCTAAACATTTTTAAAATATACAAGTTGGATTAAAAAAAAGCTTAAGGGTTAGTAAAATTTATTAATTTTTTACAACACTTTTAGTTATCAATCTAATTTCTTTAGTTTAGCAATTCAATAACATACTTTTAGCTTACAACTTTAAATATTATTAACTAATTACTGACTAAAATTAATAAATTATGGTAGCCTTTTAATATTTCTGGTTGGATTAATCGAATTCTTAGTAACAAGGTTAGTTTCTTCTTGAGAAAAGAAAAATATGACTTGGATTAATCTAATACTGAAATGACACCAACCTTGCCGGAGGAGGTATAGAGAGACATGCATTTCACTATTTTTTTCTCTCCAAGAAACATGGTAATGTTATTTTCTTGACTATATGAGCATGTTTTGTTAATAACAAATACATTAGTAGCAAGAGTAGAGAGTAATATATAGTCTTATCCTTAAGACATGAAGGATGAGTGATATGGATGGCCTAACTGCTATTTTAAATTACGCTACTTTCAGTTGCTTCTTTTGTCCACAAATATAGCAGTCAGATTCCAACATTGGTGATCCATGAATCAAATGCACACTATACCCTTTTTCTTATTCTTTTCTTCTTTCAGATTCAAATCCTAAGAACCATTGTATGTGCAAAAGTACTAATACATATGACTGTGTTTGTTTACAGAATAGTACTGAAACATGAATATAAAAATACAAAATTGTATTTTTTCTCAAATTTTTTGAATGAAAAAAAAATGAAAATAAATTATATTTTTATAATTTGTTTTATTTTATTACCAAATATAATATACGAATACGGTGACACATGTTTGCTGTTTGATTTGGTTAGACACAAATTTTCAAAGGACACAGAAGAATATTAAATTTGTGTACTTTCAATTTGGTGAGACACTGAAACACAACTTATGAGATACTAATTTTTTTACTCTTTTACTTTTATTTAATTTTTTATTTTTAAAATTTGTTCTTCTATCTTTCCAATTTTTTTTAATAAAGGGTAATTCAATCTTTTTTAAATATTTGTGTGTTTTGTTTATTATTTTTACCAAACACAATACATAGACACAAATATTTTATGTCTATGTCTTTAATGTTTATTTCTTTGTGTCTATGTTTCATCTTATATATCAACCAAACAGAATAATTTATCTTATCCTGTTCTCATAAACAAACGCAATATGCTCATATATCATACATTCAATGAATTAAGTAATTAACATAGTACTATATATTGGATCATAAGTGGCTGTTTCATTACAACAAAACATAAGCTTTCAGATTTTTGAAACCCCATTACCTAATCAAATAATGCTGTCTAAAAAGGAGATAGAGCTTCATTCACAACTATACAATTACTGTGTGTAACAGCTACTAGTCATAGTAACATTCTTTTTTAACCATAAAAATGAAATTACATATATATAATTTTTTTATGTCGGCCAACAAAAGGAAAAGAAGGATAAAGGAATAAGAACGTGTGAGAGATAAACATGCCTAACTCTCTGACCCACCACTCAATTACCATAAACATCAGCCAAACTTGCCTACTCAAATATTTGTGCCATATCATAATTCTCTTTTAGTATTCTTGATTTCTTTCCACACTCTGCCTAATTGACCTTCATTAATTATACATAATTGGGATTCTTTTGGAGGTCTCAGTCATCTTCAATTGTATAATTACTTGACATCATGGCAACAAAATTGTACACCATGGATTTTATTGCAACTTGTGACTTATGTTAAAGAATCAAGGTAACTATGGTGATCAAGAACCATGCTCATAGTCATAGTTTAGGAAACTTGCTCACTGGGCCTTGTGGAACAAACATACACAATTAAAAGTACATGACAATATATGTAATTTGATCCGTTCCCAAATATTATACAAATAAAAATACTAAGATATAATAATATAATTGCTGATGTCAAAGCCAGAAGAAAAAATCAATGATAATTGAGCTGCAAAATACCATTTATGGTTAGAAAAGTTATAAGCAAAGTAGTAGATTCCTAGTGTGTAGTTATTCTTTTTTATATAAGATGTTTATGTCTTCTGCAAGATTTAATAATTGATTAATTGTATGAAATAATGTGGGGCTTGTTTGGCTCCACCAAGGAAACAAGAAAATCAGTTAAACTCTCCTTTGCAAGGAAATGTTTTGAGTGCTTTGTTTTCATGTGGAATGTATGTTCAAGTTCCCACTCTGATCTGATCCTGCCATTAATTTCATTGATTAGAAAGCAAGGCAAAAAGCATATGGGTAAGGGTAAGGGAAGCAAACAAGAAAAAAGGTTCTTGTATTTAAAATACAAACCTATGATAATTGCTAACCATTATGAAGCATATGTAGGTAGGTCTACACTACTACTTCACTCCATGAGGTTGGTCACCCCAATTCAACTGCTCCAAGGAACCCAAAAATTATACTCATGCTTGCCACGTGGATATCACAGGTTGATGATATCAGCATGAAGTGTCATCATGACCCACACTATAGCAGTACATACATTTATGTTATTATATATCAAACATTTTTGTCTTTTGAATCTAGTTTTTTACACCATACTTATAAACAAAATTTCTCACATTTTTTTTCTCTAAAAAGCTATATTGTATCTGTTTCTATAATAAACGAATCAATAAAGCTATCAAAAGATTTCTTCTGCTACATACACATTATGATTAAACATTTAGAGGCCAATCCTCCAGTAAGATTCTGTTACACTTCCGCCGCCTTGTATGCTTGGTGTTCAGTGCTTAAAGTGCCTCAAACTTTATCCAAAAATATTTTTTGATTTGATGAAATATTGAAAATTTATATCAGTGCTGTATTTGTACATGATAAATAAGACTCCAGCTTCAGTTTCACGTCATTTCTCTCTCTCTCTTTTCTCTCTCCCTCCTTTCTTTGCACTATAAATAACACACATACCTTGGACCACCAACACCAACACCTTCATTCTCCGTTTTCTCACATACCCTTTTTGTAATAGCAGCAGCTGGTTTGGTTTTTTTGCTTCAATGGGGGATAGCAATAATGTCAATCTTCCACCGGGGTTTCGATTTTATCCCACTGATGAAGAGCTTGTAGTCCATTTCCTTCAGAGAAAAGCAGCACTTCTACCTTGCCACCCTGATGTCATTCCTGATCTTGATCTCTACCCTTTTGATCCATGGGAACTTGATGGTATCATTCTTTCTCTATGTTCCAATACTTGCATGCACATTGCAAGAGAATTGAAGTTGATGAATACAATCATGTGTGTGTCTGTGTGTGTATGTGCAGGTAGAGCTTTGGCAGAGGGGAACCAATGGTACTACTACAGCAGAAGGACACAAAATAGGGTCACTGCCAATGGTTATTGGAATCCAATGGGAATTGAAGAGGCAGTGGTTTCAAACTCAAGCAACAGGAGAGTTGGTATCAAGAAATTTTATGTGTTCTATGTTGGAGAAGCCCCTCATGGTAACAGAACCAATTGGATCATGCAAGAGTATCGTCTTTCAGATTCTGCAGCATCCTCTAGCAGATCATCAACCAAAAGAAAATCACAACCAAAAACAGTTAGTACCACAATTTCACCTCAAAAACATAGTTCAAGTTCAATAATGTATGCCACTTAGATTATTATTATTATTGATTTTTTTTCCTTCCTGGTTTTGGTGTATTCAGGATCATAGTAAATGGGTGGTATGTAGAGTTCATGAAAGTGATGAAAATGATGATGATGGTGATGGTGATGGAACAGAACTCTCTTGTTTGGATGAAGTTTTCTTGTCATTGGATGATCTTGATGAAGTAAGCTTGCCAAATTAGATGATGCAAAACTTTTGTTAGCAGCATTATTATCCCAAATGGGGATGATTAATTAAGGCTAAATAGCTGTTTAATGCAAATTTGTTAGTACTTAATGTAGTTAAGTTTGTTTTTTTTTTTTATTTAGCTTTAGCAGTGTAGCTGCAGAAATTGCAATCAAAAAGTGTTTTAATTAAGTTGCCAGAGCTAGAAGATTTTCTATAGCAACCTTTGAAGTTGGGGCACTAGCTAGGTGAAATTTATGGCCAAGCAATATGCATTGTGACGTTATGCTTTCAAATATACCATTGAAACTTACTTGCTTACTTACTTTATTTTGATGCTGACACGTGGTTAATTACATGCCGAGTAATCAAAAAGTGTCCATTGTCAACCACTAATATCAGCAGTAATTATTTGATCTGTAATTAAAATTCCATATAAGATATGCAAAAGCAAGAGGGACGTCTCATTTCAATGCAAAATTCTACTAGGAATAGGAATTTCCTGGTTCAATGTAGTGTAACATGATGAAATCCAAACCAAATCCAATTGAAATTCTCACGTGCAAGGATTGTTGAGTGAATTAAGATTTGAATTCATAGAATACAAGTTGAAACAGAGAGGAAGGTTGTGGAGCCCATTCAGCACTGTAATGGAAGGTTGCAAGTGAACATAGCATATAGATCACAATAACATTGATGGTATTTGGTAGCTAGTTGTCTTGTGTCGCAATGCTAAGGACATTTCATTTATTTTTTGTTTTTTTTTTTTTTGTTATTGCATACTTGGATTCCTGCTTAGGGAAGCATCAAGTCATGTGTGATGCAAGCATTCGCATGCTTTCAAGCACCAACACTAGCACTATATTTAATAATAATAATAATAATAATAATATGCATATATTATGATCATCACAATAAGAGTGCCATACCAGTCCATTATGCTCACCTTACTCATGAGATTCGATCTTTATAGCCAAGATAGATAAAGAGGGTTGTAGTTTGATGTGTAGAGTCGATCACACTATATGTCAAATGAAATATGGTTAATTAATGATATGCTAACACTTAATATTTAGCATGACCCTAAAAATGTTTCACCAACAAAACCAAATCACATAATAAACTTCTATCACATGTTGCTATAAAATTTGAAAGTCTCATGCTCAGAGAACAAACTAATTAAACTACTCTCTATAAAATTTGAACTTGGTTATATATATAATCACAGAAGTTATAATCTCTCACAAATTATGGGAATCTCACACCACTAACATATACTAATAGCTTGAATAGTCATAAGCTTTTATTACTTGCATTACTCAGTGAAGTCATAATCCTTGTCAAGTTAGCATTTTCTAATATTCTATGTTTTTTTTTTAACTGTTTAAAAAGAGAGGTCAATTCTGTTTTTCTATAATTGTCAATGGCCTGATTAATTATTAATATAAATAAGCACTATCAAGTACAGACTATCAACTAATAATTACAATCCCAACAGTGTGATTGATCGAATATAAATTCTAAGAAAAACAGTCTCACTGAAAAATCCTTACCTCTTTTAATAGAATTTACCATGTATTTTTCTTTATACTATAGATGATAAAAAATACATGATCCACAAACTGATGCAAATTATTTAACTCTCAGTGTCCAAATTCCCTCAGATTAACTAGTAACTTTTTCTATCACTCCCACCCAAAGCATCCTAAACTAGAAGACATGCCCTGCATGTAAAGGAACAATATGAATGAATTATGAGATCAAATGCATTGAAATGCCTTCCTCTACAAGTCGTTTAATTTCCCTAGAAAATTTGACCGAGAGATCATTGATCACACCACTCTTACTTGGTTTTTACAATTAGGGATAATGAGAGTCACAATATAACTAAAAAAAGCTGCAATTCAAGTATAACCCTTGTCTTCCAAGTCATACTAAAGCAAGATTTCAATCAGAATAGCCTTTTCACTTTTGTTCCTAATTTGTTTAAAAGTCACATGCAAGTTCTGACACCTTGGGATAGAATCCAACACCTGCAAGCTGCAACTTAGTACTCAAAAGTGAACACAAAAAATATATTGATTTTGTCCTATCTAACCATACCCATGCCATGCTACCCTTCATTAGTCCATTCTTCATATAATAATAAAACTATTTCATTGCTTAATAAGCTAGTAACCACCGAGCCCCCTAATCATCTCACTCGTGCTTACTTATTAACATACCACATGTGACTTGACAGAAAGGTGTGATTTTCGGTGGCAACTTCAAAAACACCAAAACTCATTACTTAGGACTCAAAATTATATACTTTATGGATTTCATTTTAATCCCACACAGGAATTCTAGCCCCCCATTCGGATGAAAAATCCAAAATCAAAATGGAAGTCATAATGATTGTTCAAAGTCTTGAGAACATACACAATATATATAATGGACCAAAAGTTTTCCATCTTATTCATAAAGCATTAGTTGTTTGCAACAAAATTTATGTGTGTGTATGGGACATAAAGGGGAAGATGAGTGCTTGACATGTACCTATCAATCTCAGTATCAGCCATGCTGGCTTCTTTGGGTTGCTTGTTTTTTAGGTATGATGATGGGTTTCTTTAAATAATGACAAAAAGTGAAATTGGCTTGAATGATTATGAGGCCAATACCTATGTAGCTTTTGAGTGAAGTTAATTTATACTACTCCATCCATGCAACCATCCAAGGTCAACATAAAAGTTCAAAACAAGTCAACCACACATAAAAGGATTCATCAACAGGGAAAAAGGTGCTGCTTAGAGGTGAAAATGCTCAGTGAGATTTGAGTGTGCTAAAAGGAAGAGGACTTTGTCCACTAATGGTCTGTTTTAGTGACTTAAATATAAGAAGGGACAGGAAGAAAATACATAGTTTGTATTTACCACCCCATTGTTTTGGGATCCTTGCATTATACATGTACACAAGTGTTATCAGTTAAACTACTAAAAACACTTGATAAATACTGATTTATCTACATCAAAATATTTTAAAATAAATTATATTTTAATTCTAATTATGTTTAGTTATTTTATTATAAGATAAAGTTATGTCTTTAACCTATATTTTTGTCAAATAGGCAATTTTAGTCCATTAATTGTATTTATTTTCAATTTAATTTCTTTTTTATTTTTTCAATTTGGCTTCTCCATCTAATTAACACAAAATGCTAATATGACACAAATGGTAACAATGTGCAACACATGTATTGCATTAAGTCAATATTTTTATCAGTTATTTAAAATGAGGCAAAATTAAGTGAAAAAGAAAATTAGGAAAGATAATCTACATTTATATTTACGGGGTATAATAGCACATATACAAGGGGAAAATATACATTTAATCTTATTTGATTATCGGTCATTGAAAAGGTACAAAATCTGGAAAGGAAAACATGTTCCACATGCAAATCCCTCAACTCACAAGAATCAGTTTTATGTGCAGTAAACAACATGCAGTCTTTTTCTCTTTCTTTCAATCTGTTGATCATCAAAGTAAATAATTCATTTCACTATTTCAATATCCTATTCAACTATGGTAATTATGAAGAAATATCTGCTTCTATTTCCCTTTACTAGTACACAGCGGCACAGATCATGTTATTCTTAGGAAGAAAGAAAAAGTACTAGGCATTTTAACAGGAACTCAAGTCAAATTAGAAGCAAGATGATCAACAGCGAAGAAATAACTTCCTACAATCATGAATGATGCAAGCCCAGAGCGAGCCATCCGCCACCGAAGACCACGGAACAATAGATTCCTGTCAGAAGGATGGATCCCGGTATATCTTTCAAACTTGTTTCCTGGCTGTTTCCACTTCAGGAGCCTTCTCTCCATTGAAACGTACTGGAACACGACAAGTGAACTACTGTCAGATTGGTTGGAATTTGGAAACTCATTAAACGGAGGTTTTATTTTACTTAACTAGATATTTTTCCATGTTAGGCATGGCATTATAAAGAACCAAATGTCCTAATTCATCCTACTAATTATTTAAATAAGCAGCCAGTGGTAGTGACAAGCTTGCCTTTGCAAGTCTGAATGAAAAATTACAACAATCCAAGTGAGTTACTAATGACAACATGAAGAGAGAGAAGAGTACAGAGCCATGCTTAATTTAGCTAGTCAGAACTTGAACATTGTTCAAGACTTCAAGTATTTATGTTGTGCTTAAGGGAATGGGAGAGGCATGTCAGCATTGGTACTAAGGTTAGGAGGTAGTGGGTTCCCGTGCCTGGGCTGTTGCTATATCTTCATTAGTATTAAAAGTGCCAAAGTCACTATGCAGAAAAGAATCAAACAACTTATGGCTTGTTCTGATTTCTGCTAATGCATCAACATGTTATTAAAGAGTAAACAAAAGACGAAGTTCATAATTCACAAGATTTTAAACATTTTCTATAACAAGCAAAACATACCTTTGGTAGCACAGTGCACTGTGATCTAGTTCTTGTAGTATCAAAGGCATGAGAAGCCGCAGCAGCAACTGAAGCTGACAATCCAGCAGCAATACTAACAAATAAAGGAGACAATGGACCAACTTCTTCATCTGACCTGAGTCAAGAGAAGCACATTTGAACAAAAAGGGCAACTAGACTAAATTGGGAGTCAAAAATAAAAAAGATGCATTGAACCTAAATGTGAAATCAACTAAACCTATTTAGAAGTAATTAAAAGTAGGAATCAAGACAATAACTTAAATACCATCAGCTGCAGGTTGTAAATTCCAAAATCAATATTTTTCACAAAGCTGATATTTTTCATAAAACCAAACATAACTATCACCTTAGCAGTACAAAAAATACCAAGAAAAAAAATAGGTGTTAAAAATAATCCTTTTATTGACGATCAAGAGATAAACCTGGGAGGAGGATCCATCCCTACAGCCTTCCAATCAAGCATTGCTTGATGCAGAAACTGCCAGCCTGAGAAAAATACACCACCAAACACAGAATCTCGAGCAATTCCCGAACGAAGACCTCTCCATAATGCGCCCCATCCTTCCAATGATATAATATCAGATGGCCTTCTGACGTTGCAAACTGATGGTGGCTTCCCAGATCCTGTCATCATCCAAGGATACTCCAGCAATGCACTTGTCACATTAGTATTTTTGGTAGATAGGGTAGAGATGAGACCGATATATTGGTTCAAGGATCTCTTGTCAGGATAACAGCCACTCAGTAATCTTGAAATTAAAGGTGGTTGGGCTCCCTTTTCCAAAGCAAAAGTAGAGTTCGGAATGTATGAAGCTGAGGAAACCTGTTCACGAAGCTTGATAAGTTCAAACGGAGAGTTTATCAAAGCCTCTACAGCACCAGCTGCCATTCCAGCCAAAAGAGCATCAGAAGCAGAGACATAATTATCTTCCAGTCCATCTGCCAAAAATGTAATTGAGCACCAAAATCATTCTCCAAGAAAAACGTGTCACAATAATGACAATATAAATATAATTCACAAATATCAAACTCCAAAAGGTACTGTTAAATTTTCAAAACCCAAGTCAATTTCCTTGAGGTCAACTAACCAAGGGGTCTCTCGAAATAACATAACGCTACGCATACAAAATTTCAATCTTTAATGATTGATATGAAGAGGGACATAGAGTCATTTGGAACAAAGCAGTACTAATTTCTTATGTGAGTATTTCCTAAAAAGCTGAATCATAAAATGCTATTTACCACACAATTGATTTGCAGAAAAAATATAGGAATTACCCTTATAAAAGGCAGTGATGATTTCATAGACCCCAAATCGAGCTCCAAGACCAAGAACCCTTCCAAATGCTAATGATCCATAACCACTAAACAGACCTGAAATGCCTCAATTACAACATGATATATGAGCTATGATGTATGCTCAGTTTGAGCCTTGACCAGTTATATCACTCATATTATCCATCCATAGAGAACTTAACATTCGCATTCTGATGTCTATTATTAAGCTTACACAATTCCCAATCTAGCTCCAGCAAAAGGTCCACTACTTCTCCTATCAACTTATGATTCACTTATGGAACACCCCATCATAGCATTAAAATAAAAAATCCAGCATATCCTACCTGAATGACCAGAGAGAGTGAGAATTCTAAGCAAGAGCTCGGCAGCATTCAATTGTTTACCGGAACTAGAAGCAACCTTGAATATAAAAGAAAAGAGGCCAGTTTGAAGCAGTTCAAAAATGAAAGTGGATGGGGGATTATAAACAAAAGGATAAGAACCTGAGTGAGGACTTTCATGGTGTCGAGGGGATATGTGAGAGCAGAAGCAAAAGCCACAGAGCCAACTGCAGCAACACCATGAATCACAAACATCTGGCTCTTGGACAAGTCATCCATCTGAAAACCAAAGAGAAAAAAAGTGAGAAAGAAAATGGCAAAAGGAATCAGCGAGGGTTTATGATTGTTGGTACCTTGGTGGGTGATCCACTCTCTTGGGCTTTCTTAACGGGCCGATTTTCTCACTCCGGTTTTATGGACTGATAAGTCCTAAATGAATCCAAGTTCAAAATGAGAAAAATAACTCACTCCAAAAGGAAAACATGCATAAGATATTTAGATGTCACAGAGTGACAGAGGGCTGCTCCAAGCAATGACTTAAAAGAGCTATGGAGGC